>NW_026695005.1:0-145000 GCF_021218885.2 Marmota monax | reverse complement strand
GCTCTGGTGTTGAGGCCAACAAATATGTTTTTCAATGTACAAGCTCTAATATTTTATGTTTTGTGGTACACTGGACTTTGTTGAAGCTCTGCTGCTGTGGGCAAGTGTCATAGACGATATATTCATGCATGGACACACCTGTAGTCCAATGAAACTTTATCAACTTTGCATTTTTGTAAAAATAAAATGCGAAAAATAGATTTCGCCTACTCTGTCACTTCTGCACCCAATTTGCATCTGCAAGGGAGTCTGAAAAGGGGGTTTTTAGTTTTCTAATTGCTTGAGATAGAATGTGAGAGTCAATATAAGTAACAACAAAACCCCTTTATACTAATATTTATTTTTTTGTTAAAATTCTTGCTTGCTTAGTAGAAGAAAAATAATAATAATAAGTAAATAATAATAATAATAATAATAATAATAATAATAAGTAAATAAAATGAAAGGAATATTAAGAGTTAAGGAAACTCAATAATTTTCATGACCTGCTATCCAGATTTAAGGAATGTATCATGGCTTTGGTTTTATATTGTCCTTTGGTGAAAGTCAGGAAGGGATGAATCAGCTCATTAATTAGTCATATGCCCAGTTAATTCTATTGAAGTTGGCCTGAATGTAACCGACATATGAGATTTTTTCACCTTTGTCACTAATAAAATCAATGGACTAATCACATTGAACTGCTTCAGAAGAAACTTAAGTATTACCAAGTGAATGATTAAAAGTTCTCAATATCTCCATGGGATGCTTTTTAGAATAGCTATAGTAAATTAATAATCAAGAAAATAGTAATTGCAATACTTGTGCTAACAATTCAAAACAGCTACACGTGGTAGAGAAATGTACTAGGGATGTGGAGGGAAAAGCAACTATAAAATTAACAGCTTTTTCAAAAGTCACATTAATTTATTTCTCACTATATGTGCTATAACATAAATATACTAGAATAGCAAAAATAAATGTTATAATAGGAAAACAAACTATAGTGCCATTAATAACAATGGCCAAGTATTTATTTGAGGCTACTGATTTATTCTGAGTCAAGGATATTTAGGTTAATGGAAATTAAAAATAGTGATAACAAATAATTGCAGAAGGTAAAAACAGTTATTATTACCACTGCCAGGTCTGTTGGTAAAGTTAAAAATGGCATAACATCCATATTGCATATATAATAAATTTCAGAAAATGGTAAATGTTAAAATTTCTTTTACTGCCTGCTTCTTGTGAATACAAAGTTACCAGCCCTATATATTTTTATGTTTTTCGTTTAGCAATCTAACAATGATAACATAGATATTTTATTGATATTTAATCTATATATTTTAATTTTATAGTTTATATAAAATCTCAAATATTTGGATTCCTATTTTAAATAAATACACTACAAAACCAAATGCAATAACATTAATTTGTGTTGGTCAGATTTTTGTTGTTGTAACCAAAATACTTGACAAAAACTTTTGCTCCCAAAGGAGAAAAAGTTTATTTTGAGCTCATGGTTTCAGAGGTTTACTCTATGGTTGGCCAATTCTATGGCTCTGGGCGTCAGATAAGGCAGAACATCTGGCAGAAGGTTGTGGCCTAGGAAAGCTGCTCAGTTCATGGCAGTCTAGAAGCAGAAAGAGCAAGATGCTAGGGGCAAAATATAAACTCCAAATGTATACCCCCCAGTGACCTACTTCCTCCAGCCCCATCTGCATAAAGTTACAACCCAGTAGTTCATTCAGATTATTAATGTACTAATAAACTACTCCACAGTTGAGGTTACAGCTGTCATAATTTAATAATTTCATCTCTGAACATTCCTACATTGTCCAACATGAACTTTTGAGGGACACCTCACATTCAAGCCATAGCAACATCACATTTTTAAAGAAACTTTGTTGTTTATGAATTCATTTGAAGTTAGTTAATTTAAAAGTATGACAAAATATGAATGAATAGTTAGTGGCTTCTTATTTTCAAAAAAAAATACAAAACATTTTAACAAAAGGCAATGTCCATGATATGCATTGTACTCTGATGATGACTAAAAGTGTACTTATCAGCAGAGTATATATGATGTTAAATATGATGAATTTGCATTTTTACACTCACACACAAAGATAATTGTGGAAGTAAGAATGGATAAGCTTGTATTCAAAATCTCTCTTCATTTAACTTTTCACAAATATATACGTGTGGAATAACTGATTTATTCTGAGTAAATTGATTGAATGATTTTATATTTCAATCAATAGCCCTGATCTGTTATTTTTGATAATGGAGTTTGAACCCAGAAGCATTTAACCTTAGAGCTATATCCCCAATCCTTTTTATTTTATTTTGAGAATGGTTCTAATTTGCTGAGGCTGGCCTCAAACTTGCAATCCTCCAAAGTTATTGTTATTGCAGCTTTGTACTGTGAAGCCCAGTAATGCCCTGACTTTGATTCTCACTGCATACATGGGAAATCCATTCTGTTCTTCAACTTGAAACTTCAATTTTACTCATTTCAAAATATAGGACTTGATTTATCCTCATGACGTCCCATCCTGCAATCCTCCAAATCAGTTCTCAGCAATATTATTGATTCCTTGATTATTGAATTATTCCAATATTATTGAATCAATTACTTGATTCCTTTCTGTGTTATATAGCCTGAAATAACCCAAATCTCAGTGAAATGGCACTACGTTCACCTTGTATCCCAAATTCAGATGTTCCTCTCCTGCCACTGTCACCCAGGGAAAAGACTTGGCTTTTAAAAAAAATTTAAAGTGTTATATTTACCCAATTCTTTCCTTATGTTCACTCTAAACCATCTTCATCTTGTTGTCTAAAACTGTAACTAGGTGACTGTTTTTATAACCTAAAATTAAAGTACTCTCTTGATAAAAACTCTCATTTGCTGGTTATTTTAATTAGGGAAATATCCAAATTTTTCAGCGTGACCTAAAGATCTACCCAATTTTTCTACTTGTTACTTTCTGGACATCCTCAATTACAATTTTATTTTATTTTATTTTATTGCTTTTTAATATCAGATTGGCCCTCTCTTCTGTTCTCAAATATCTGATGTGCCTCTATTCCTTAATATCTATGTACTGGTTTCCCCTGACTGAACCTGCTGTCCCAGATCTAGAATATTCTACTCAAGTTAATATTGAAAATGTACATTTGCGTAAATGAATACTTCCTAATATGACTTTGTTTCACCCAATTTGTGTTTTCCTCTAGCCCAGACAAAAGAGAAATAGACTTTATGATCAGCTCTTCTGTACAAAATAAAACTGTCACTGTTTTAAAGTAGAATTTTATTTTCTACTTGCTTTATGCCAAATGAAGTGCTTGGGCTAGTTTATTAGCTTCTTTTTTTTTTTTTTTCTATACTCGGCCAAGTAATGAGACTCAAATAACTATGTAAATTCATTAATCTCATAAAGCAATTAGTGTAAAACCCAATGACTGTTAAATTATTTCAAAATGAATTAGTTACAACATAACATTTAATTTTCATGATAACCCTCATCTATTTACACAATATGATAATTTCAATTAAATAAATGCAAAGATGTAATATATTAAACAGAGCAGCCAAAAGCTTGTTCATCTCTTGTAAAAGTGCCTTCTCTGACCTACGGCTAAATGAATGAAAATATATAAGACATTCAATAAACTGGCAGATAGCAAGAAATTCTTCCTCCTTCACCCACTGAGGGAGCAAAACAGCTTGTTAAGAAGAAACTGAAATGTCTTTGATGGATTCTTGAGGGGTCTCATTTCATTAAACTCTTGAAAGAGCAAAACACCACACACACACAAATCCTTCCAGTACTTTTCTTCTCTCTCTATCTTTGCTTGTTTTCCTTTATAATATTTATACCAATTCACTATTTAAAATGATATGGAGTGAGAAGGTGGGCATGTTTGAATGAGATATAGGAGTCATAAACAATGGATATCTAATTTCTTTAATAATTTGAAATAGTCTTGAATATCTTCAGTCCATCAAAATATTTATTAAGTACTTCTACTCTGATATCAAACATATGACAGCTACACTGTAACACCTCAGATTGTAGAAAAGAAATGGTAACAATGTCTATTAATGTAGAGCAAATGTGGCTCAGTGAGTAAAGCTACATATGAGCCTTTTTCTCTATCACTAAACCATGCAATATCCCATTTGTAAGTCTTAATGGCCTCCTTTCTAGTATGAATTTGATAAAAATGGTGATGATTGCCATCACAATTTTATATAGCCATAATAACTTATAATTTATCTATTTATTATAAAAAGCCCACAAAATAATATATGCAAAAGCTCTTTCCAAACTACGCAATAATTTATGCATTAATTACAGATATTAATTTGCTGTTTTATTTTTTTGGTACTAGAGATTACACTCAGGGGAATTTAACCATTTGAGTCATTATTTTGGGACAAGGTCTCACTAAGTTGCTGCAGCCCTTGCTAAATAGCTGAGACTGGCCTTGAATTTGCAATCCTCCTGCCTCAGGCTCTCAAGCCAGCTGGGATTACAGGCATGTGCTACCATACCTGGCAGTTTGCTATCTTTAAGGAACTAACTTTAGTTATATAAATAAGAACTAATCTGAAGTAATATTTTGGCTTTGATGACAAAAAAAAATGTAGCTGAAGAAGTGAATGGCAGAAGGATAAGAGTTAAAAATGTAACCCTTTTCAAGTTTCTCTTGAAAAATAAATGCAGTATTTAAATTTTTTTCAGCTTTGTTTCCCACCAAGATGAAGTAAAGGCCCTTACCTCTACCCTTCTGCTATAAGAAAACTATAAAACCAGGCAGTATAATAGCAATATGCAACCACTGAAGGGCATTCAGCACAGAACTCAAATTCTCCACTGAAGGGAAATATGTGGCATGAACTCCACATTCACCTCAGATTTCTGCCTAGAGGCAGAAAGTTGGTCCATTTATAAGGCAGCAGCAATGCTTGGCAGAGGAAACAGATAGGAGTTCAGGGCTGTTGAGGCAGCTGTGACTTTCAGGACAGGCTGCTGTAGCTGAGGAATCTGTAAAGGAAAATAGAAGGAAAGAAAGAAAAGAAAGAGAGACCTCAAGAAATCTAAATAGGCGTCTCCTGGGTTCATTTGTTGAATGGTAGGCTGCACATGCACAGGCTTTTGAATCCTGGCTGGAAATGTACTGACGGCCTGGGATCTGATGATGAAGACAGCTGAGAGAAGTATAATTGTGACCGAGAACGGTGGTTTGATCTCATAGCACCAGGTACTTAACTCACCTAAGAAAGGCCACATCTCAAGAGTAAGTTTCCTCTAGCCTTTAACAGTGATTATCAAACGTGGGCAATGATGTCCCCTAATAAAATTGGGAAATGTCTATTGAGATCTTTTTGTTGTTACACATTTGGAATGTATTGACAACTAAGGGATAGAGATCTAGGATTGTGCTAAACTTTCATTAATGAAAAGGACAACCCTGCAAACAAGAAAATATCTGGAACAAAATTAATGGTGAGGCTCAGAAACAGTGCTCTACCAGGAGGTCTGCTCTAGAAATACTCAATAAAGTAGTAGCAGACAGACTTAACAATGTGCCATCGCTGATGCCCTGTATATCATAAAAACACTAGACATAAGACAGGAATATATGATCCAGTCAATGAATAAGAGTAACAGAAACAGACTAACAGATGATTAAGGAGAAATAGCACTTAAACATGTTAAAACTGTTGGTTCAAGTATGTTTGAAACTTTGAAGTAAAGGTGAACATCAAGAAATAATTTTGACTGAAGCTAAAATAGAAATGATTAAGACTATTAGAATGATGAATGAATTTGGTAATGTTGTATGTTACAAATAAACATTTTTACAATAATCAGTAGTGTTTTATATACACCGATAATGAGAATGCTGAAAAGCAAATAATGAAAGCATTTCTATTTGTGATAGCTATAAAATTTTAAAAATGCATGGAAATAATTTAACAAAGGCAGTAAAAAAATCTCTACAGTGAAATGAAGACATCTGATGAAAGAAAGTGAAAAAGTCAAACACACACAAAAAGGAACAATCTCCCACATTCCAGGTCTAGGAAGACTTAGTACTGTTAAAATACTCACACTATCCAGGAAATTTACAGAGGCAACTCAACCCTTTCCAAAATTATATGGACATTCTTCATGGGACTAATAAAACAATTCTCAAATTCATACTGTAGCTGAAGAAATATCCAAAACAATCTTGAAAATTAAGACTATCTGATGCATCAGAGTGCCTAATATCAAGACATATGACAAGTCATAGTAACCAAAACAGCCTAGTGCTTTTATAAAAATCAATACTCAGACACAGAAATTACAAAACTAAAATTACATATTTATAAAATACTGATACTCAACAAGAAATCAGAACATGCATTGGAGAAAGAACAGTCTTTTTAATAAATGAGGCTGGAAAACTGTATATAAACATATTTAAATGGACCTTATAGTAGAGCATAGCATCAGACACAAAAATAATTGACAAAAACATGAGAAACATGTACTTTCCCACCAACAATGTGTAAGAATGTCTTTTTCTCCACATCCCTTCCAGCACTCCTTATTTTTTTTTTTTATTATAGCCATTTTACTGGATTGAGATGATTTTATTGTTTTTTTTTTACTTGCATTTCCCAGTGATTTGTGATGTTACACATTGTATAAACATTGCCCTTGCCAACTTTTTCTTCATAAATTTTTTTCTTATTCTCTGATATTTTCTAATGTTTGATTAGTTCAACAGATTTATTTTAATGATACATATTCATTGAACTTTCAATATATACCATATAACTTTTTCTTGTTGTGATTAGCAGGGATTGAACCCAGGGGTGCTTAACCACTAAGCCACATCCCCAACCATTTTTGTATTTTATTTAGAGATATAGTCTTGCTAAGTTGCTTAGGCCCTTGCTAAATTGCTGAGGCAGGCTTTGAACTCGTGATCCTCCTGCCTCAGCCTCCCCAGCCACTGGGGTAACAAGCATGAGCCACCACACCTCGATTATAACTTTTTTTTTCATGAATTTTACAACTCTACTGAATTATTGTAGTTAAAGCATTTCTTTTTTATATTTTTTGTGACATTTGTATTTCAACTGAAGAATCATGTCTGTTTATGTTAAAATAATTTTATACATACATAAAATTTACCCCATTTTTTTTGTCTTTGTTGTTTCTTCCCTTATTTTAATTAATATTTTTAATTATGTTTGTCCCTGTGTCATTTGTTGCATACAAAATTATTTAATGTTGCTTCAATGATTCTCAAAGCAAGCACAAGGCACTATTTACCTTATTGATTGTGATGTATATATTAACAACTTCCTTATTTCCTAGACTATATGATATGTTTAAGATTCCTTTCACTTGACTCTTTCTCAAACTACTACCATTTGTTTTTATTTAATTCTATGTAAAAACATTTCTTCTAAGATGGTTGACTATAATTTTATATAATCAGAATTTAGTTAGGTATCTCCTAAAATTTTACCATTTCATTTTTCTCTTCTTCCTTGTCAATATTTGTACATTGACATCAGATTACTTGTCTTAAAGTTGTAATTATGCTTTTCTACCTGTGATGAATTCGCTATTTTTTATGGCTCTACCTATTCTTCTCATTTTTTGTTTTATTTTTGTAGTATAGAGATGAAACCCTGGGGACTCCTGTTTTCTAGGGCAAGAAAACTAGTCTACCACTGAGCTATATTGCAAGCCCCTAGTCTCCTATTTTTAATGATATCTTGTCTTAGTTATTTTCTTTCATCTGCATTAATACATCATTTCATTATCAGTTGTATAATCAATCATGATGGTACCAGTGCTGCTTTGAAAACAAACTGGCTGTTTTCTAAGCTTTCTTTTCTCCAAAGGAAAATTTTTAAATATCACCTTTTAAGTAATTTTGCTATGATATGCTTACAGGATGTTTTCTTACTTCGTAGTCATTGGGATTTACATCACTACTTGGATTCATAGCTTGATTTTTTTTTTTTCAAAATTGTATCACAGTGACTGTTTCTCCAAACACTGTTTCATTCTTCCTTTGGAAACCAAACTATATACATATAATTTACTATATTTCTCATATACCTTTTATTCTTCATCCTGTGTTTTTTATTTTCTGAAATTTTAAATGTATTTTTTAATATTTTCCAGTTTTGTTTATATTTAACTTCTAATATTGCTTGCTTTGTTGACCTCTTATATATATAAATATATAATTGTGGGAGCTTGTGTGGTGTGTGTGTGTATGTGTGTGTGTGTAATTTGTCTTTGTTATACACAAGAGATCCAATCCACAATCCCTATGGGGATTGGTTCCAAGACCTCACATGAATACCCAAATCCTAGACACTCAAGTCCCTTTTGTATAATGGCATAATATTTTACCTACATCCTGTTCACATTCTGAGGTACACTTTGAATCATCTCTGGACTACTTATAATGCATAACACAATGAAAATGATATGTAAGTAGTTATGTTAGGTTCTTTATGGAATGAAGATAAAAATTATCTGTATATGTTGAGTACATACAAAATCAATTGTTGGATATTTTTGATCTGTTGATTAAATATGCAGATGCAGAATCTGTTGATTCAAATGTTGATTCAAAGGACAAACTTTGTTTAACAATTATTTTGAATTCCCTGTCTAATATATAGTTCCCTCAAATATCAGTTTATATCATTGCCCTTTTTTATTATTTACTACTTAAGCTTTTTGTATATCTATGTATTGTAATGCAATGTGAGGCATCATATGTAAAATAAGAGATACAGTCTCTGAATAATATTGTCCTCATTTCGTCATATATGCATATAAACCTTTTCCATATTGAAAAACTCTTTTTTAAAAAAAAATATTCTCTAGTAAAAATCTAGGGTGTTTATTAAGGAACACTTTTCCTTGGGAGAACTGAATGAAAATTCTGTTCTGTCAAGAATCATGAGATTTATAAAAGCTATCAAATTTTCACCTGTTATCTCTTGTTTTAGAATATCAGATGCTTTTTTTTTTTAAAAAAAGGTGTAATAAAAATAATCAGTTTTGTTGTTTTTGAGATTTCAGCTCCTCAAACTATCATTGCTTGCTTTGGTAGATATATGATGTCTTCATTTTTTTTCCTTAAAATTTTCACATATTGATAAGACTTAGAACTATGTAAACTTCTGGATAAATATGTACTATTAAAATGTAGGTGGATGAAGATTTGGGTTTTGGACTTAATATGTGTTGGGATGATTCTGTTAAGAAATGTTGTTTTAATTGAACATCTTTATCTGCAAGTAGCTTGGAACAATTTAAATATAAAGTCTTAAGATCAAGACAAGTATTTAGTATTTCCAATGAAATTCTCAAATTATCTAATATGAGAAAGTTTATTTATCTATTGCAAATTCTTTAGTTTTCCATAAAGATAGAACTGAAAACTCTTTAGAATAAATTTCTTACTTTTCCTCATTAGAGTTTCAATAGTATGATGAATTAATAAAACATTGGGTGAAAAAGAAATTTTTTAAATTTAATATGCTTAGCAGATCTTTTCATAAAATGTGATATAAAAATAAGTGTTACAAAAAGATGAAAAATAATATTAATAATACTACTAATTATAAGTTTATAATAAATTTATAATCTATGTATATTTGTCATTGTTAGAAATTATAACATGCATACATTATAAATAAGAAACACAATATTCTCTTAAGATTCATTTAGATTATTCATGTTTAGATATGTGCTTCTATATTAGAAATGACATCTGTATGCATACATATAAGTATGAATAATGAACACATAAACATTGTCTTAATATCCATTCAAATACTCGTATAAAATGAACATTTCCATCGGCCAGTGTAGCACATGCCTGCAATCCCCGTGGTTTCGGAGGCTGAGGCAGGAGGAACACAAGTTTGTGGTCAGCCTCAGCAATTTAGCAAGGCTGTAAGCAACTTAGCAAGACCCTATCTCAAATAAAAAAATAGAAAGGAGTGGGCATGTGGCTCATTGGCAAAATGCTCTGGATTAAAAAAAATAGAAGAAGAAAAAAAAGGAAGAAAAAGAAAAAAGAATATTTCATCACTGAGAAATTCAGTAACTAATATCATGGCAAACACTTTGGCTGTTGGTGGCATAAAAATTGAATTTGTTGCCAAATTTGAAGTCAAAGACATGGACATAGTGAAAATTCCTGAGTCAGCAAATTAAAGAAAGAAAGCACAATAATAGACTATTAGAAATTAGGTGGCTAATAGCCTGGATTTCTGGGAAATGAGGGAGGTGGGTGAGGGAGGATCTGAGCTCCAATTAGGTTAAAGCAAATTTCTAATTCTCAAGGACACCAAATAAAATGCAGTTATTCCCACAAATATTGGCCCTGCCATGCTGCCTTGTCTTATGGTACATTATTCATTTCCCCTCTGAAAACCATTGAACTTGCTAACACCGATGTGAAATTCAATATTTGTTGAAACAGTAATATAAGAGAGATAATTTATTTTTGGCTTTAAAAGTATCTATTTGTGAAGACTTTCTATATAAAATAGCTGAAAATGGAAAGATTAAGGCATTCTTTGCTGCATATTTAAGTTTGGTAGTTTTAAGCCCAATAATAAAAACAAAATCACAACAATTACTAGTTATTTTATTCATGAAAGATTTCACAGGTATTTCATTTGCTTCTTACAATATAAAAGATATATATATATATATTATGTTGATATGTATATATATATATATATATATATATATATATATATATACATATCAACATAATATGAAATCAACTAGCATAAGGAAACTTGGTTTCTGTTTCTTTAGTTTCTCATTTTGAATTCCATAACACTTGTTTTATGGTACATACTTTCCTTAACTATAGAAGTTAAATCATAAAATGAGTAATTATATAAGATGCGACTCATTTTTGAGTAGAATATTATGACACTAACAGTGTTATTTCGATCAGATTGTGTTGACTCCTGACTGATCATCAATGAGTATTACAGTAGAGAGTAGTTACAGATGTTTAAAAATTCTATAAAGTTTTCTCACTGAGGTTGAAACAAAAGAAGGAGACAGCAAGGAAAGTGAGCAGTAAAATGAAGAAGAAAATGGCTAAGTATGGGAATTTGTGATTTAAGATATACAGAAAAATAAAAGAAAAACTCCAAAGGGTCTGAACTTGTAACCTTGCCAGAGACATAAATTAAACACAAAGACAGTAAAGGATCAAAGTTGCAAAGAAGGAAGCTACGAAAAGGTAGATAGACTTGAAAGGGGATTAGAAAGTGTCAGGCTATTTAGCAAAAGTTTTAGAAGTATAAAAGGCCTGGGTTTTAAGGGAGTAATCTTACTTTAGGAAGCTAAAAATCCCAATAAGAAAAAAGGAACATGCTTTAGTCAGGAATTAGTGAATTACCTGAAAAAAGTCAGTGAAGAGGCAATCAGGTTATTATCTATTGAGCTTAAAACAGGTTGAGTGGAGGTGGGACAGATGATAAGAAAATCACTATGACTATAAATGTAATGTCAGATATACAAGTTAATAAAAATTGATAGCTATATGAAGTATTGCTCTATCAAATTCCAAAAAAATGTTATGTTTAATTAAATTTTTCATTTTCATTAAAATATTTTGATCTATACAGATGTGCAACCATACCCTCTCCATACATAAATATTATTTATTGGGAACTCTCTGAAAAATATTATTTGAAATAAAATAAATACTCCTTAAAAATATACATTCAGGAATATGAATATTGATAGTCTGCTCTGATAAAATGATTTTCTAATTATTAAACAGGAAAGAAAGTGCCATAATTTCTTTAGATATTTGTGCACATTACCTATTCACATTATGTTTACTATGTTTGGATATAAATAAATGGAGACTTAATCAAATCACATTACATAATAATGCCAATTTAAATGATTGATATTATTATTATTATTAGTTGTAGTAGTAGTATTAGTATTATTATTTTGTCCCCAACAACCCCTTTCTCAAACTGTAGTTACAACTCAGAAAATTACATAAAAGGACAAAACTTCATCTTTAACATTTATATAGGTGTATAATACTATGCAGTGCAGAACTCTGGAAAATATTGTATTTCAGAGTGTAAGTCAAGGAGACTAATTGAAAAGTTTTTCTATGTTTTCCTTGATTCTAAATGATGGAAGTTATGAAGGAAATTTCAGCCTAATTAGATGATCCCGTTGCAGGTGAAAGTGAAGCTGGCAATAAGAATTCAACTGTGTCACATTTAATGTGCTTTGTCACCTGAACCAAAAATGAAATACAGAGACCTAAGTGGACTTTTCCCATTCTAATTCATCTTGGCTAAGAAGCAAATGTCTACCAATTTTAGATTATCAATGCTCAGATCATAAAGTCCTGATCCCACTGTAGCAAGTTGAAGGAAAGTAGACAAGCAGAAATGATCATGACCATGATGGTGCAGAGATCAATGACCATGATGCAAATATCAGGCAGGACTCATCAAACCTCACATCTACATATCCATCTTTAAACCTGGCATCACTATGAGCATGTTCTATGAAGCAATGTGGAAGGCATTGCTGTGTTGGATGGAAATTCTGTTTTACCTCTCCCTGGCCACTCTTAGATTCTCACAATAGGAAAATATAGGAAAACTTTTCCAAGCATTTCATCTAAATTTCTAATTTCTTGCCTATTGAACATAGCATGAGAAAAGATGATAAAATGAAGCTTTGGCTCTTGATTGTTATCTTAGTGTAACACAAAAGGACTCCTCCTCTCTCTCTCTATTCTACCTTCAACATAACACCTAAAGCGGAAGTCCTTAAAATTGCAGATTTTATTTCTCTTTGTATATTAATACGTTTCCCACTGATTCACCTAAATTATCTCACACTGTAGGACGATATTGCTTAGCCTTTTCAAATTACTTACCTGTACATTATGAAGAATATCCCCACCGATAGCTTCCTTACTGCTTCCCACACAATGGTTCTAGTCAGACAAATCAGTCCACTACTCCACTGATGGGATTTCTCAAAGACCAAACTTCAAAAAGCAAACCAAACAAAATACAACACACTGCAGATCACAAGTTTCCAAAAATCATAATAAAAATATGAAACTATATGAATTATCTTAAAAATAGACTTCAGATTTTCTTTGTCTCCTGGATCTAGAATTAACAATGGGAATTGAATTTGAAGCCAGCATAATGAACTTATACTGTAATGATCATCATAATAAAACATCTCACACGCACATTCATACTCACATGAACATAAGAACATGTTCTTTCATAAAGCAATTCTAAAACAAGGCTTTCGTTTTAGGCACATATATATAAAATTATGGGTCAGTGTGGCAATGTTCTAGTCACTGTAACTCAGCTGTAGGAGGTTACAATATAAAGACTTGGCTACAGGAGGGTTTGATTGATCATTTCTGTCAGATTCCTGCAGATGTTTGAGGATAAATAATATATTACTTTATTTAATCCCTTTCTATGTCAAGTACAGATTAGTTAAAACATTTAGAAGCACACCATCTTATTGTGAAGCCTATGTTGCTGAAGGGGGAATAACCAAAGGTTTTTTGGAGGACAATGAAGATAACAGAATATCTCTCTCTTACCAGGTTGTTTTCTCTAATTAGTGAATGCTGATCTATGATTGTGAGTGGGGGTGTGCATGGGAAGAATGGAGGTACTTTGGATTGGTCAAAAGGATGGATGGGGAGGGGTCATGGGGGTAGGAAAGATGGTGTAATGAGATGGGCATCATTACCCTAGGTACATGTATGATTGCACGAATGATGCATCTCTGCATCGTGTACAACCAGAGTTGAGATGTTGTGCTCCATTTGTGTACAATGAATTGAAATGCATTCTCCTGTCATATATAACAAAGTAGAAAAAATAAAATAAAATAAAAATAATAATAATTAATAATAATAATAATACTCTATGGAATTTTTTATTTGACTGAGGAATCTTATTGTCTTAATAGGTAGTGATAGATACATAAATGCATATCTTTCTCATCTTTGGCTAAATTAAACATGCAAAATGTTTGGCATTTTACAAGATGAAAGTTATTTTGAGGCCTGTATTCTAAATAATAAAGAATTATATCATGGCCAGATGGGTCCCCACTCTATTGAGCTGGACTCAGTAATCTACAAAGGCCTAAAAGCAAAATTTGTCAGACTGATTCAATACTATTGTGTTGTTGATATAGAATTGAGTCAAAAGTATTCAAACCAGCCAATCCTAAGCTGTTTGCCTTGCTTTGCCTTTTAGAAACTCTATAAAGTCTTTACCTTCCTCTTTCCTCTTGCCCCTCATGTCCCATCTCCTTATCCCCTGAGTCTTCTTCATCTGTCCTTGCCTGGCACACCACACCTCACATTTCAAGAACCTGTGAGCATAGTAACTTGTATTCCTGGTCTCTTCTGTGCCTCTTCTTCTGTCTATTAGAGGCAAAAAAAAAAAAAAAACAGGGAAACTACTATTTTAACAATATATTGTCTACTGGAAAAGAAAAAAAAAGTCAAGCAGATAATTTCCATTACTGCTACAAGGACACTGTTCTCAGCAGTTATACCATTTTACAGTCACAAAGAATGAAGAAATCAAACTTTCTCATTTAGAAACTTGGAAAACTCACTTATTTTAATGAAATCATCAGGTTGCATGGAGACAAGGGATGCTGGTTTCAAAATACTTCAGAGTGGCAATTTTTATTTGAGCCTTAAAAGCACTTATATCTTTAAGGACAATTATCTTAACCATCTACATAAGGTTTTCCTGATAAGAGATGTGTCGAGAGTTGTTCCTATGTAGGACTGGGTCAAGCAAAATGTTTTGTTGTGATAAGGGGCTTAGATTGTGTTCTCTAAGGGACCAGAAATCATTGGAATGTTTAAATAGAAGTCAGAACATGTGTGCATGTGTGTGAGTGTTGTGTATTTTGTGTACATAGTGGAGCTAAAGTGGAGACAGATTTCATTTATTAATTTATATATTCGTTATTTTTAAAAATCTTGCAACATGTCAGTTAAAATGTAAAGGCAAATAAAATAACTTATATGTATCCCTGACCTAATTTCCTGTGTCGTTTCTGATAATTGTCAAAGGAAGCAACACTTAGTACCATTTTTATAAAGACAATATGTGTACGAATTAAGAGGATTTGGAATGTTTGTCTTAAAACAAACTTCTGATGGAACACACACACACACAAATCAATTTAATATAAAGCATAGGAGAAAAGTCATGATTGGTAAGCAGTCATGGGTGAAACACTCATGAAAATAGGCATTGGAAAATCAAAAAGTAAAAGAACCCCTATATTAGCATGCCTAATGAAGAGAGAAAAAGAACCCCAAGAAAGATGCTAGGAGAAGTGGTGAGAAGGAGATTGCAAGATTCACAAGAAGGCAGTGTCCACTAAAGCCACATGCATCATTTAATGAATTGAGAAATCAATTCTATATGCTGAGAAGGCCCAACCATAAAGATTCTTCCAGGCAATCATAATGAGAAAAGAACTATGAATCTGGAGCTTTCTATTTGAAATTAGAAATCACATTGGGTTCTTTGTTCTGTATAAAAAGATAAGTTTCTTCTTGGTAGTGTCTCACACTCTACAGTTCCCAAGTTTCAGCTCATATTATTTTTGGGAGTTAATAAGTTTCACATACATTGTCCTTGTCTTTTTTGTAAGGCTTATGAGTAATTTCTTTTTGTGAACGCACATGCGGTACCTTTGAGTAGATCAGAACCACTTGACAAGTGAAGCACAGCTTCACCAGCGTCACCGATGAATACAAGAATAGATCATAATAACAGTAGTTTTAAAATATTTTGACACAGAAGTGAGATTCCCATTTACTATCTTTTAATTCCCTTTCCTCTCAGCACAGCTGGAGCACATCATCACTTTTCCTGGCCAGCTGTCTGCATTGTCATCTCACATACTGATTTTTAGCTGGCAAGTGGTAGCTGAGGAGGAAGAGCAATAGATATATCTCAAGGAGACTTCTGACTCATTTATCCTTGCCTATGTATTGAAAAAAAATATAGAAAAGTATCATTTTAATGTAGAAATTTTTCCCTCTGGAGCATTACTCTTATTCAAAAATTCTTTGACCTGAATTTTCTTGATTAAAATATTATGACAGTAATTTTAAAATCAAATACCCTTCCAATGAGTAGTAACAGGTTTCTAAATCATTAACAAAGACAAACTATTCTTTTATTTTGGAGAGTTAATGTATGGATTGGAATTCAAACATCACCTATTTCAAAGTTTTTCTATCTTTATTTCTCTGCACATATACAAACTAAATAAAAATGTAAATGGTTTGTCTTATCATTAAATATAAATGCTTATTAAGGCTTTGTATTAAAAGTCATTTATTCATAGTTTTAAACTGTGTTATTGTTCTTATAGTCTGAAGGAGCAGCAATATTTTGTTTTACATATAATTTAAATTACCTAGATATTGTTTTAAGTTGGTTATTTTATAATTTAAATTTCAAATTATGCAAGCATTTTAATATAAAAGATCTATGCCTTTTCATAAGAGAGATTCAGACAGTTTCCTTGATCTAGCAACTATTGTTGCTGTATAAACCTTGTTGGTTATAAATATTTTACTTTTAGTATCTATTATTTAGTATTTAGTATTAAGTTTAGTATCATCAAAACTCAGGTTTAACAACAGCAAAGTGTGAGGAAATCAAACTATGAAGTAATTTCATAAATTACATTTCATAAAGAACAATGTTTCAGTCACAAGTTGGGAGTGTTTCTTACTCATCTTGTATTTACTTTACTTTTATGCAATAGAATGTGGCTTCCAGTTAGAGCTCCTTTAGCTATCGGTATAAGAATTCAGTCATTTATCTCTACTCTAATTATGTTCCAGAACATTAAAACTCCAACAACTTGGGTCTCAGGAAGAAATTGGAGGGTCCCATTTTTAATTGTATTTTAATATGTAGTGTGCACCAAAAATCAAACCTTTGTGGTTTTGAGTCACTGTGACTTTTGGACTGATTATAATTTTAGCATAAAATGAATTATTGTTGAGAAAACATAGATGCCTATGACTAAATTTAACAACAAAGGTATTTTTTTAAAAAAACGTAATTTTTATTATACTATTAAATTCACTGAATAATTTGTTTCAAATAAATCATTTATTTATTTATTCCAAAGTTAAGTACTATCTTAAATACATCAGATATTCCCAGAAATCACTGGAATTTATCAGTCTAAAAGGAAAAAAAATAGCTCCAACTCAATAAAACATGTTAGTAAAATAGGGAGACAATTAATAGTAAGTTAATGCATATTTTAAAATTTTGAAGCATCTCAGAAGTACCAAAATAAAAGTAGGAAGATGTGGGAGAAAGTGAGATTAGAGTAGTTAGAAATCACAAGAAAATAGTAGGAGGTAAGATCAGAGAACTAATGGCAGTAGTTAAAGGGAGCTGTAGTATAAGACACATAGGTGAATGAAAGGATTTAGGATTTAATTATACATAAGGTAGATAATAATCTTAGTTTTATGTAAGAAATTTTGTAACTAACTTCCAATTTTTAAATTAATCTATGATGCATTGGAAATGGACAAGTTGAGAGCAATGTAGGAAAGCAAGAAGAATGGGTGGAGGGTTCTCCCAGAATGTAAAGGAAAGATCATAATGGCTAATACCACATTCTAGCAATAGATTGGTTAAACATACTGGAAATGTGTGTATACTTTGTAAAACAAAGATCAAAAGCAGGGCTGGTTAGCAGGTTGGCTGGACAATATAGAAGAAATAGATAAAGACAATTTCAAATTTTTGCTGAACAACTGAAAATACTCATCATTTTCTTTCTGGAAGGCAACTTGATGAAGTTGCCCAATCATCTGCCTGATCCTAATCTCATTCATCCAGACTATACAATCATGAACATATAAATATTTGCTTTTTTATGACCACCCTAAAGCTGTTCCTTGTCCTCTATCCCATATCATCTGACAGCACTGTGATTATCCCCAGCAACTCCACTGAGACCTCCAGATGTCATCTCATTATTCTGAATTTCAGCACTTAAGAATGACAACAATCTGGCATATCTAACTCTCTACCATGTTCTAAAACCTTTCCATTTCTCTTAATCATATCTGTCATTTTTGACACAATAATTGTTTAATATGACCTTTATAAGAATAATTATCTTTTGAGTATATTTATGTTTTCCATTCTACATGAGAGTTATGTGATTACAACTATCCAACAATACACCATATCCTAAACTATCAGTTCTAGATGGATTAAACATAATGAAAAAGGCACTGTAATTTATTTATTTAAAAAAGAATAAAATGAAATATTATGACAAGTCAGGACAATGTACAATTTCTAAAACAGAAAAATACAAAATATTAAGAAAAATACATACTTAATTAAATTAAACAGTGTAACTATAAAAACGGATATAGAACATTCAAACTTATATTTGTGAAATGTTAGTTTACATCATATAAATGTATATCTAGAAATTAACTAGTAAGGAAGTGTATTTCAATTAAAAAAATGCTAAGAAATTTGAAAGTTTTTAAAAGTAACACAAATGGCTAATTACAGAAGAAAAAATGTCCCCCTTCGTTTTCCAATATGAAAATACAAATTTAAATAAAAATATGGTAGCCTTATTCACTTCATTGTCAAAATCTAATGATACCAAAGGTTGGTAAGGACATGGAATAATCAGAGTTCTCATTCATTGCTTGCAGGAAATTCAATGGGAAAATGTTTTAGTCTTACCTAACACATTTGATGTGTACAGTAATTCTACTGTTGGCTTTAATCCTAGAGCAATATGTGTTGGCAACAGCATTAATATTGGCATTTGGACCAGGTATTCTTGTGTGTGTGTGTGTGTGTGTTTTGTACTATAGCAGGATGTGTTATAGGAAGCTTACCAGCATTCCTCCTGGACTGTACCAGCTAGATGAGACTAGTATTCCCTACCCAAATTGTAGCAATCCTAAAATAATTTCCAATATTGCTGAATATCCCGATTGCATACAATCACCCACAGTTGAGAAACACTGCCAAAGAGAACCTTTTACATATTTGTATTCAGATATATGTAAAGTATGATACTAGATGTCTTATTTTTAATAGAAAACACTAAAAGATATCTGAATGGCCCATCAAAAATGAATTTAAAAGATAATTCACAGTAAGTTAATGAAAAATGGCAAAGCTGTAAAAAATAAATTACTAACAAATGAGAATGTATGATTTCACACTCTATAATTCAGCAAAACAAAATCATAACGAGATAAACTCATGATTATTGAACATTGTACGATGTTGAGAGCCACAGCCGAAGGGGCCCCAGCAAACTTCCAGCTGCCAGCAAACTTCCAGCTGCCGGCTGATGATTGGCTCACAGCGGCCCCAGCAACATCTAGCTGATTGGCTCCTCGGCCCCAGCAACATCTAGCTGATTGGCTCCTCTGCGGTGATGCTCATTGGGCTGTTTCCCTGCCCTTTCAGACCACGGAGCTGCTCATTGGGGGACTTTTTTGGCTCCGCCCACGTGACCCAGCCAATCGGCCTCAAGAGCAGGAGGATTGTGGGAGAGAGAGGCTTGTGGAAAGCCGGTGGTGGCAGTTGAGGCTCTGAGGGTTTTTCCTGAGAGGCTGTTTTGTTTGGCGTGTGTGGTTCTAAAAATAAAGTTAGTTTCTTTTGACAAGTGGCTCCTGATTGTGCCCAGCCAGACTGTGGCATTTGGTGGCCCGTACGGGGAGCGACTGAGGGTAAGTGAACTGCTCGCCCCTGAGGGCAGGGCGAGAGGATGGGTAGCCATTTTAAGATTCTTCTTTTGTTATTTTGTTTCACTTTTGTTTTAAGTTGCCTGTCCCTGGAGATGTGTAAGATGGAAGAAAAACCGCTCACATCTGAGGAACAGATAGGGAGAAAGGATGGATGGACATTTCAGGAGGCTATTATAATGATTTTGTGTTGTTCCAATTTTGTTTCACTCAGTTTCAGTTTTGTTAGGCGTTATCTTGTTGGGTTGTATTATAGTAGAAATACGGGATCAGAAATTAGTAAAAAACAAACTGAAAGAGTGTTAAGTAAATTGTTAGAGGAAGGAGGCATCTCAGTAAAATCAAGAACAATCAGGGGATACGTTGATACAATACAAAAATGTAGCCCATGGCTTTTTAAGGAGGAGTTGTTAAATATATCACAATGGAACCATCATGGTGAAGATTTAAAAAGAATAGAAAAGAAAAGCCCAGGGACTCTGCCAGTTGGCACATTGCCATTGTGGACGTTCATATCTTGTTTGCTTAGTCCAAAGCCTTCAGTTCAGACAATGGTAGAGGAAGAAGAAGACATAATGATTCAAGTAAAAGAGAAGGTCTCTCAAGTTAGTCAGACAGAGGAAAAGACTCAAGTAAAAGAGAAGGCCTCTCAAGCTAGTCAGACAGAGAAAGAAAGTGTAAAACAGAAAAAGCCATCAGGGGGAAAGTTACAACAGGAGACTGCTACTAACACCTTTCTATCACCAGAGGGTGTAAGTGTCCAACCAACAGCACCACCTCTACAGGAGAATGCTACTAACACCTTTCTATCACCAGAGGATGTAAGTGTCCAACTAACAAGGCCACCTCCATATGCTGGGAGGTCCCCAACCCCCGCAGTTGATAGTTGGGATCCTGAGACAAGATCTCAAATATTAACATGCCCTGTATTTGAGGCAGGAGGGCAGCGATTTTACCAAGTTTTAAATTTCAAAACAGTGAAGCAGCTAAAAGAGGCTGTAATAACCTATGGTCCTCAAGCACCCTTCACTGTAAGCATGGTCGAATCCATTAACAACTTGAACATGACGCCAGCAGATTGGGCTAATATGTGTAAAGCTGTGCTAAATGGAGGACAATACCTGTTATGGAAGGTTGCCAATGAGGAATTTTGCAAGGAGACGGCTAGGCGAAATGCAGCAGCTGGTTATCCTCAGAGAAATCTAGATATGTTGTTAGGAAAGGGACCTTATGAGGATCAGCAGCAACAAATTGCATATGATCCTGGCGTATACGCACAAATTGCTGCAGATGCAATTAAGGCATGGAAGACTTTACAAGGACATGGAGGTTTACAAGGTCAATTATCTAAGGTAATACAAGGAGCTAATGAACCTTATGCTGAATTTGTAGATAGGCTTATTCAAACAGCTACCAGAGTTTTTGGGAATACAGAACAAGCAATGCCATTACTAAAACACCTGGCTTATGAGCAAGCGAATCGTTGGTGCAGAGATATCATTAGACCATGGAAACATGAAGATTTAAACACATATATTAAATTATGTAGAGACATTAATGAACAAGAGCAAGTCATGGCAGCTGCAGTAAAACAGGCTTTAGATGTCAGGCCAAGAACATGCTACAATTGTGAACAAACAGGACATTTTAAAAGGAATTGCCCCATTGGAGGAGGGTTTAACAAAACTAGGTATCAAAGGAGTAGAATACCAGGTATTTGCCCACGATGCTGTAGAGGGAGACATTGGGCTAATGAATGCCATTCTCAAACCACCATAGAGGGTACTCCATTATCAAAAAACGAACAAGGACCAGGTGTTTATCCATGATATCGTGGAGAAAGGCATCGGGCTCCATTGCCAAAAAATGGACAGGAGGGCCCAATGCTCCGGGGCCCAAAACCACAAATATACGGAGCACTGGAGGAACCCAGCAACCCCATCAGGGTAGTGCCCAGGACACATTGTCCATCAGATCCCTCATCAGACAAACCAGAGGGAGCGCAGGGTTGGACATCTGCGCCTCCGCCAGAGCAGTACTAACTCCAGAGATGGGAGTTCAAATCATTCCCACAGGGGTGAAAGGACCTCTTCCCAAAGGAACAGTAGGCTTATTATTGGGACGCAGCTCTTCTACTCTAAAAGGACTTATGATAAGTCCTGGGGTAATTGATCCCGATTATGAAGGTGAAATAAAAATTATAGCCAGTTCTCCAAAGGGTATATCAGTAATTTCACCAGGAGATAGAATAGCACAGTTACTAATAATACCCAGCCTACATGATAAATTTTCCAGTCGTACTGTAGAAAGAGGTTCCAAGGGATTAGGCTCCACAGGTGTAGATTGGGCTATGCTTTCTTTAAATTTAGATTCTCGCCCCATGCTAAAACTAAATATTCAAGGACATGAATTTAATGGGCTAATGGATACAGGTGCAGACCTTAGCATCATCTCTCGTCAAGAATGGCCAAAACATTGGCCATTACAACAAGCCACTCAAACGCTTCGAGGCCTAGGAGTGGCGACTAATCCCCATAGAAGTGCAATGGTATTAGATTGGAAGGATCCTGATGGATGTGAAGGAACTATACAGCCATATGTATTGGATCATCTTCCCGTAAATTTATGGGGACGAGATGTCCTAGATCAATTAGGTTTGAAATTAACAAATAACATCAACCAAAATGCACCCACTATTATGACTAGACAAGGTTTTAGGAAAGGAAAAAGATTAGAAAAACAAGAACAAGGTATAGCAGCACCAATACAAATAGATCAAGGAACAGAAAGACATGGGTTGGATTTTCAGAAAGGGCCACTGAGACAATAAAAATTACTTGGAAATCAGAAAGACCAGTATGGGTTCCTCAGTGGCCCCTGACTAAAGAAAAGATACAAGCAGCCCATGACCTGGTCAAACAACAATTAGCAGAAGGACATATACAACCTTCTGTATCTCCCCATAATACTCCCATTTTTGTCATCAAAAAGAAATCTGGTAAATGGAGATTATTGCAAGATTTAAGAGCCATTAATAATGAGATGGTTATTATGGGACCTGCTCAATCAGGGATTCCTCAGTTGTCTGCTTTGCCAAAAACCTGGTATGTTTTAGTTATAGATATTAAAGATTGTTTTTTTTTCAATTCCAATTCATCCTGAGGATAGTCCACGTTTTGCATTTACTATCCCTGCACTGAATCATGAAGGTCCTGATCAGAGATATGAATGGAAAGTACTCCCTCAAGGGATGGCTAACAGCCCAACTATGTGTCAAATTTATGTTAACAAAGTAATCCAGCCACTTAGAAATCAAAATCCTGAACTACAAATATTTCACTATATGGATGATGTATTATTAGCACACAAAGATAAAAACACATTGCTATAATGTTATGCCACACTTACAAACTTATTAAAAAATTATAATCTAGAGATAGCAATAGATAAAGTACAATTAAATTTTCCAATTAATTATTTAGGAGTTCTATTATCCTCAACCATGGTCCGTCCACCAAAAATTCAAATACGAGTAGATCAACTCAAATCACTTAATGACTTTCAAAAGTTATTAGGAGACATAAATTGGATAAGGCCTTATTTAGGTATACCAACAGGAGAGTTGGGACCTTTATTTGATATCCTAAAAGGTCCATCAGATCCAAATTCACCCCGAATGTTAACGCCTGAAGCAAGAAAGGCATTAAAAATCATTGAAACATATATGGAAAATATGCATTTGGATAGAATTGATATAAGTTTGCCTTTATTATTTATTGTACTACCAACAAAAAATATTCCTACAGGAGTATTTTGGCAAGAAGGTCCATTATTATGGATACATTTATCTTATTCTCCTAACACTATTCTTACTAGGTATCCTGAGGCTGTAGGACAATTAATACTCAAAGGAATAAAAGCAGCAAAGGGAGTGTTTGGAATTTCTCCCAATAAAATTATTACTCCATATACTATGAATCAAATTGATGAGTTAGCTAATGAGTTAAATACTTGGGCAATAATCATGTGTAAATCTAATGTTTCATTTGATAATCACTTACCATCTAATCCTTTATTGTCTTTTTGGTCATTGCATCCTGTAATTTTTCCAAAAATGACAAGAAAAACGCCTATCATGAATGCTCCAAATATATTCACTGATGGGTCAAATAATGGTACAGCAGCAGTAGTGACCCCTGATCAAACTTTTACATTTTTAGTACCCAAACAATCAGCTCAAAAGGTAGAGCTTAATGCAGTTTTACAAGCTTTTGTGATGTTTAAAGATTCTGTATTTAATTTATTTTCTGATAGTCAGTATGTAGTTAATGCTATAGTATCTCTTGAAGATGCTGGTAGGATTTCCCCTTCTTCTACTGTTTTCTCTTTGCTTTCCACTATACAAAGTCTAATCTGGGACAGAAAAGATCCATTCTTTATAGGACATATCAAGGCACATACAGGATTGCCTGGAGCCCTTAGTTTGGGCAATGATTTAGCAGATAAAACTACACATGACATACATATTTTCTCTACACTAGAAGAAGCTATAAATTTTCATAAAAAGTTCCATGTCAATGCTAATACTTTACAAAAGCGTTTTAAAATAACTAAGGAACAAGCTAGACAAAAAATAAAACAATGTCAAAATTGTGTGACCTTTTTACCACAAGTTAATCTTGGAGTCAATCCTAGAGGATTGATACCTAACCATATTTGGCAGATGGACGTCACACACTTGCCAGAATTTGGAAAATTAAAATATTTGCATGTTACAGTTGATACTTCTTCTGGATTTTTGATGGGCTCCCTTCATGCCGGAGAAAAAACTAAAGATGTTATAGCTCATTGCTTACAAAATTTTGCCACTGTGGGTGTTCCAAAACAGTTAAAAACAGATAATGCCCCTGGTTATACTTCTACCTCTTTTAAACAATTTTGCTCAACATTTGGCATTACTCATGTAACAGGAATCCCATACAATCCACAGGGACAAGGCATAGTTGAAAGAGCTCATCAAACTATTAAAATGTACTTATTAAAGCAAAAAGAAGGAATTGGGAAGGGGTATATATTCCCCAAAGATAAACTTAAAATAACACTTTTTACTCTAAACTTTTTAAATTTGGATTCATCAGGACTTAGTGCTGCGGAAAGGCATATGTGTCCAAAAAATGTGCATAAGCCCAAGGTACTTTGGAAGGATATTCTAACAGGACAATGGAAAAGGTCCTGACCCAGTAATTGTCTGGAGTCGGGGGTCTGTTTGTGTGTTTCCACAGGGAGAACAGCAGCCGATTTGGATTCCAGAGAGATTAACCAAGGTCCTGACCCAGTGATTGTCTGGAGTCGGGGGTCTGTTTATGTGTTTCCACAGGGAGAACAGCAGCCGATTTGGATTCCAGAAAGATTAACTAAAGCGATTTCTACAGACCAAAAAGAAGGTGATTTGGCTCAAATCCATAACAACTGATATCCAAAACTCCAGTTTGGCTATTCTTACATCTGCAACAGAACCAGGATGCTTTTTTCAATATCTATTTTATTATTGCCCTTTGCCATATCATGAAGTTCTATTTTGTTTTTTGAGCTCATACAGACCTAGGTTAATGTTTTGCTGATCAGTTCTATTTTTTGACTATAGAGTTTTTAAACATTGCAATAGAGATTTCACCTGTAAAAAGTTATAAGGCCTTTACTATAATGTTATGTGTTGTATGTATTATATTATGTGTGCACACTTGTGTTTTGTGTTATATGTTTGAATATATGTATGTCCATATATCATATATGATGAGCGCTCATGATAAAATGGATCCAAATATTTTTTTTTTCACGTGATTTATATGGTTTAATTTAAATGGGGTAAACAACTGTTGAGGATTGTTTTAATATGTAAACAAAAAAGAAGGTTAACAGATCTGTTTGTTTACTTTCACCTTTCCTTTTCATTATATTTAATAATTCTCTTAAAGATAATGTAAATTGTTAAGAAAATTGTTTTCTTTTAGTGCCTTCTGTAATGTTACATAATTTTTTCTTTAGCCATTATTGCCAGAATTCCTATCTTCATCCCAGTGCCGGTGAAGACAATGAATATTGTTAAGAAAATTGTTTTCTTTTAGTGCCTTCTGTAATGTTACATAATTTTTTCTTTAGCCATTATTGCCAGAATTCCTATCTTCATCCCAGTGCTGGTGAAGTCAAAGATAAAACCAATCTACAGCTTCTACAATAGCCATCACTGAACTGCTTGCAGAACTTGCCTGGACACATTGTGAGCTCACCTGTATGCATTGTGAACTATCTGTTGGTGCAGCGACTTGTGGTAGTGTTGGGGTATTTTTGCTGATGATGTCATTGGTGGTACAATTTTTCTAAAAGGAGCCGTCAATTGGCTTGGTGTATCTTCCTCCCTTCTGCTTGTCATGATCGTCCAGCTAAAATTTGGGGGCCAACAGAGGTGAGGCAAAGAACCTCACCCCCCCCTGGTACAAAGACCTCTCCACAGGTGTGGCTGTATACTGGACCGGTAGTCAGTGACGGGTAAGATCCAATTGCAATGGTACCAACCTAAGGACCATATGTACTATTGGACAACCTAAGGCAGGCATGGTCCCTAAGCCACATGCTTGTTGTTTAAACAGAGAGGGGGAGATGTTGAGAGCCACAGCCAAAGGGGCCCCAGCAAACTTCCAGCTGCCAGCAAACTTCCAGCTGCCGGCTGATGATTGGCTCACAGCGGCCCCAGCAACATCTAGCTGATTGGCTCCTCGGCCCCAGCAACATCTAGCTGATTGGCTCCTCTGCGGTGATGCTCATTGGGCTGTTTCCCTGCCCTTTCAGACCACGGAGCTGCTCACTGGGGGACTTTTTTGGCTCCGCCCACGTGACCCAGCCAATCGGCCTCAAGAGCAGGAGGAGTGTGGGAGAGAGAGGCTTGTGGAAAGCCGGTGGTGGCAGTTGAGGCTCTGAGGGTTTTTCCTGAGAGGCTGTTTTGTTTGGCGTGTGTGGTTCTAAAAATAAAGTTAGTTTCTTTTGACAAGTGGCTCCTGATTGTGCCCAGCCAGACTGCGGCAGTACTTCATTAAAAGAGGAAAAACTAATCACTTTTAAGAGATATCTATATATGTGGAAACATGTTAAAATTTTTAAATAAAAAGTTTAGAGTAGAAGTTAGCTTTTGGAGAATAGAGAGTTATGTAAATATGAAAGATATAGTATACATTTTTCTAAGGAACTGGAACCATTCTATCTTCTGAACATGGGCAAGTGTATTCTTTAAAATTTTCAAATCTTATTGGAATTATGATCTGTAATGTAATTTACAGTGTATCAATTTCTTAAATAAAAAATAATAATTAAAAGCACAATTTATCTTTCTAAGCCAAATTTTAAGTAAAAAAATTAAAATATGGCAATAAAAACATAAGATGAGGAAAATTGAAATTTATATGCTACTAAGCACCAAAAGCAAATGCTCACTGACAATTAAAAAAAAGGATGAAAATTTATATAAAATATTCACCAATTGAATTTGGTTAAGTAATACTTAATAACAAGGTTGAACTTAAGGCAAAAAATGTATCAACAGTAAAAATAAAAGTACTACAGAATTATGAAAGAAAAAAACTACAAATAAAACATGACAATCTGAGATTCACATAAATAAGATTGCAAATGTGTGCATATGTGCAAAGTAGATCAAATTAATTACAAGATTCCTAAAGTTATTTACAAATATAATTTAACACTTATTACATCTAATATAAAAACTGGTAGTTTCTAACTTAGGAAAAATAGAAATAACACAAAATATGTAATTTAAACAATAAAAATAAAATTATATGTATATATGTGTGTGTGTGTGTATATATATATATATATATATATATATATAAATCCATAAAGGAAAATGAATAGAACTAGTAAGCATTATGTTAAGTAAAATATTCCAGATGCAGAAAATCAAAAGCTGTATGTTTTCTCTCATTTATGAAATCTAGAAAAAAAAACAGAACTAAAATAAATAAATAAGATGAAAGTTAATCTGGAAATAGAAAGGAAGTTAGTAAGATAAAGGAAAGGGGTTAAGGGGAGGAAGAAGGGAGGACAGGGTGAGGTTCTGGGGACTTAAATTGAAAAAAAAAACTGTGTTATGTGCTTGTATCAATATGTCATAATGAATCTCACTATTATTTATAATTATAATGAGAAAAAAAAAACACTTTAAATATGAGCTTAAATGATCGGAGTGTTCATGGCCTTCTATGTTTTAAACATGTATTTATTTTTCTCTAATGTAATCATATATAAATATTGTGTATTTCACAATCATATAATATAAAAATTATTTTATTTACCATAAAAATAGTAGTGTCCTTTCTTTCTCATGAAAAGGATGTATTTATTATCTTTTTTCCCCCCACTGGATCCATTCATAGAGCCCAGGTTTATTGAATCCTACATCCATCAGATTTATAGTCGCTGCTACAGACACTGAGATAAATTAGAAATTAATCATGACTGAATTATGTCATAACATACCTTATATTCTCATAAAGACTGTATCATAGTATGTGATCTCTAAGAATAAGACACAGATAGTGTGATAGAGAGCAAAAAGGTGCACTCTACTATGACATGATGGAGAATCAGAAATGTCATCTCTTTCCACAACAAAGTTCAATACTGGCTAAGACAAAGATGTTAAGATTCTGTTGTTATCTATCTCCACTCCTACGAACAGGTATACAACTGTTACATTAAATGTTTATTCCTTTTTTTTCTTTTGAAGAGGTATTATCACTAGTTTATAAAAATTTAAATATATGACAGGTAATTTAACCAACCTGTAAAGCTGTATAGAGATACTAGGTATAATTAAACCTGAAATGAACTATACAAGACAATTCAATCAGTAGCAGTTTCAGTATTAGTGCTTATGACACAGAATCTGATGGACAACAGATGTCCTCTTTCTTGAACAGTTATTTAATGGCCATGTATCATTCCCTGCTCATTGCTTTTTTTGTATGCATTATGATTATACATAATATCCTCCATAAAAATACATTGTCCCTAGGAAACTTGGAAAACATAGCCAGTGATTAAATAAGATCTTCCGTAACTGAGATTTTAAACCCATCTAAGAAAGTCTGGTATTATGATGGTCAAGGTGATATGATGATACAGCACAATGTTTGTTTCCTCGTTCTCCTCACCCTTGAATGCTTAGGAAATAAAGTGGCTTAAGAGAAATCATTTCCTGCTCATTTCTTTCCTATTCCTGAGAATTATCATAAAGACAGTCTCTGTATTCCCCTCCCACACACTGAGTTAAAGAACCTTGGAACTAACTATCTGTGAGAGTCTATGCATATTATGGTGCCTAATGTAACAATGCATGTACAAGAGCACATCTCTCAGGAGTTCAGCAGCAACAGAGCCTTAAAAACAGGATGAAGATAAAAGAAGAAGGCAAAGAATAATTCTATGTCTATCACTTAATCCAAGAACAGGAAACTGGACACCTGCCAGTTTTAGTGAGAAAGGAAACAACAGAATGAGAAAAACAAAAATGGCTCTCTGCCGCAGTCTGGCTGGGCACAATTCAGGAGCCACTTGTCAAAAGAAACAAACTTTATTTTTAGAACACACAGCAGCACACAGCTCTTCAGGAATTCCCTCAGAGCCCAACTGCCACCACTGGCTTCCCACAAGCCTCTCCACCTCCCCCCACTCCTCCTGCTCTTGAGGCCGATTGGCTGGGTCATGGGGGCGGAGGCAAAAAAAGTCCCCCAATGAGCAGCTCAGTGGTCTGAAAGGGCGGGGAAACAACCCAATGAGCGTCACTGCAGAGGAGCCAATCAGTTGGCAGCTAGAAGTTTGCTGGGGCCGCAGTCAGCCAATCATCAGCTGGTAGCTGGAAGTTTGCTGGGGCCCCTTCAGCTATGGCTCTCAACAGCTCTCATTAAGTCAATAGTGCTGGATATAAAGCCAGCTTCCAGAGAAATAGGTGAGTTTTGAGGTAAGGCAGACCTTCTTTTGGAAGCAGGAGAGTGAACAGAAGGAATCTGTAATAGTCAGCCTTTTGTGGCTGTGAACAAAATGCCTGGCATAAACAGCTTAAATAAGGAAATGTTCTTTTTTGGCTTATGGTTTTAGAAGTTTCAGTCCATGGCTGGGTGGCTCCATGGCGCTGGGCACAAAATCATTGATGAAGGGTATAGTGGAGAAAAGCTGCTCAGATCATATCATCAGGAAAGCAGAGTACAAAGAAAGAGTTGGGACTAAGATATAGTCTTGAAGGGCATGCATGGCCCCAGTGAGCTATTTCCACCAATTATTCCACATCTGTCTACAGTTTCTTCCTCCTCCTAGTAGTTCATTGAAATTATGAATCCATCTAATGCATTAATTCATTATTGAGTTTAGAGCCCATATGCTCCAATCACTTCCCAAAAGCCCCATCCTTGGACTAAGGCTTGGGGACAAAGCTTTCAACACATGAAGGTTTTGGGAGACATTTCCCATCCAAACCATAATAGAACTAATATCAGTGGCACCAAGGTACCCAATGGATTTCCAAATAAGCAGAGGGGCTTCAGAGAAGATGCTCCCATTCTTTGTCCCTTAGAATGTCAGAGCTGAGAAAAAAGAATAGGAAAACATTTAAAGTTGGTGGCCAAGAAGAAGAGAGTAAATCCAATATTTTTTGCATGCCAGAGTTTGTGCCCATAGTTTTCTTCTGGTTGATGGTCTGAGCTTTCATATATTTGGCAGGATCCCTGTTGACTAAAATTTGCCTGTTGAGGCCTCCATTGACAGTGGTGCAATTTGTATATCTAAATGGGCACATGGGGCCGGGAGTTGAAAGCAGGTACATATCCCACTGTTGCTGAATGCATCTTTCAGGCTGATGTGATAGCCATCATTGTAATTAATTTTTAATGTGAGAAGGGAAAAAAACCAAGGTTCATCTTGGAAATTCTCCACCATCTCCTTGCTTTCCACCATGTGTTGGAGGGAAATGCGATACAAGTTGGTAAAATTCTCTGTTAATTCCAAGTGGCTTAGCTCTTCAAAAAAAATGGTAGTAAGCAGATAGACTAAAGTCCCCTCCAAAGTCCCATTTCTGCTATAGGGGCACTCCGTTCTTCTCTAGTTTCTGACAATCATTAATGTTGAGATTTGCTCTCACATTCCTGCTTCTGTTGGTATTGCAGAGCCAGAACCCATCTGTAGGTCTTCAGCTCTGGGGGGGGACCAAATTAATCTTGGAATATCATCAGCAACTCCACACTAGAGAAGTTGGCAAAGAGCTGGAAGAACTTCAAGAACATGGTGTGGTAAAGTTGTGCTGGGCCTCATAAAATGAGGCTGACAGGAGCAGGTGTTCACTGCTCACTGCATGGGCCGCCACCTCTACCATGTGAGTCAGGAAGCTGTTCCTTTCACTAAACATTGAAAATGGTTAGAGAACCATGTGGCTTGGGAACTGGGTGCTTTTTTTCACTGGGTAGGCAGATTTGAGACATAGGGAGTGCTCTGAGAGAATAGTAGTTTTACAAGACAAATGATACTTCATTTAAGTGCTTTTCTTCTATCTCTTTCTAGTAGGTTTTCTGTTTCTTCCAGCCCTGTTTGGCTTGAATATCTAGATCCTGCAACTGACTGAGTAGAAATATTCCATGCAATTTGCGTTTTCTTTTAGCTTAAATGTGTCAAAGTGTAAAAGGCATGCCCTTGTCACCTCAGGGTTTCCCTTAAATGGATCTTACATTGATAAAGTGCACCTGAATGAATGAAGACTTTCTCTTTGCAGAGTCCCACAAAAACTTAACTGCATTTATCAGGGTTGGCCTGACTCTGTGGTCCAAGATACCAACAGACAGTGGAATAGCAATTTCCAAGATCTTGTCCCTGGGCCACCTCTTTCAACAAGTGTTGATGCTCTGGGGACTGTAGCTGGTAGATGTGGCATGGGAAAGAATGCAGACGACACTTTTTCTGTATTTTCTATTCATTTCTATTTCTGTATTTTCACATCCTGAAAACATCCAAGCTTCTGATCCCCCAGCAGTAGATTCAATAAATGCAACCATGTAATCCCTCCTGGGACAACATCTTGTGTTGCCAGTCATTTGTTTATCACTTAATTTTCAAGGCAATACACTAAACAAAACAGTCTTTGTTTCATAGGAGAAGCCAGTAAGAGAGCTATGACTCAGTTCTAGAAGCAGGAAAACAAGACTTATTTTTCTTTTTTAATAAGTTTGCTATTTTTATTTCATGTTGTGATTTTTTTTTACTTCAAGTCTTGTTCAAGTTTAGATCAAAATAATAATAAAACCACTAGATATTTGTAATATTTTAAATCTCTTGATTGGTGCTTGTCTTTTGACTTGATTCTGATATGACTGTTTCCAATAAAGCTCCCCCCAAATGTTTCTATTCTGGCTTTTTTGTGTTAGCTTTCCATTACTGTTAAAAATACCTGAAATAGTCAACATATAAAAAGGAAAAAAATATTTTGGCTCATCATTTTACAAGTTGCAGTCCACAGTCTATTGGCCCCATTACATTCGGGCTTGTGTTGAGGAAGCACATCAGGAAAGGTATTGTAGAACAGACTATTTATCTTGTGGCCAGGCTTCAAGAGACAGAGGAAGGAACTAGGACTCCACAATCCTCATCTAATGTATGCTCCAGTTATCACAAACCTCCTAGCAGGCCTTAGCTCTTAAAGTTTCCACCATTTTCAAATAGCACCAATCTGGGGACCAGTCTTTTAACACATGGATCTTGGGGAAGATACTCACAATCCACATCATATTAATGCTATTTCAATTTAACAATCTATTATAAATATATACTTTCTCAAATATTCTCTGAAATCTTTTTAGGTATAATAATGTTGTAGTCAGTTTTTAGCTCCTGTGATCAAAAGACCCAACTAGAACAATTAGTGGAGTAAAAGTTTATTTAAGGACTCCTGGCAAAGGTCTCAGTCTCTAAGTGGCTGGCTTCATTGCTCTATGCAAGAAGTGAGGCAGAACATCATGGCAGAAAGGTATGGTGGAGAAAAGCAGCTCAAGACATGGCACCAGGAAAGACACATACACACACACACACACACACAGAGAGAGAGAGAGAGAGAGAGAGAGAGAGAGAGAGAGAGAGAGGGGAAGAGCTAGAGTTGCCCACACAATAGGAAAAATATAAATCCGAAGGCACTGCCTTCAGTTATCCCTCAGTTAATCACTCTCAGAGTACGAATGCACTGATTAGGTTAAGATTCCCATAAACTAATCATTTTGCCTCTAAACTTCTTTGCTTTGTCTCACGCATGAGCTTTGTGGGATACCTAATATTGAAAACATAACATTCTGTCCTTGGACCCCCAAAACACATATCCATCTTACAATGCAAATATTTTTAGTCCATTTCTAAGAGTCCTCATATTCTCAACAGTTTCATGACTGCCCCAAAGTCCAAGTCCTAAGTTTCCACTAAGACATAAGGGATTATCTGAGTGTGGGTCCCTGTAAAAATCAAGTGAAAGTTCCATATAACCAACATTTAAAAGCACAGATTAAAATTTCCATTCCATAAGGGAGAAACATGTATTAGAAAGAAGGGATGGAACCAAAGCAAGACCAAAATCCTGTAGTCCCATGTCTGCTATGGAGAAGCAGCCACTACTAGAATGGGCCAGAAATGAAAATAATAAAAGAGGGAAATGCAGGATGTGCCCCTTTATCTTGTTCTCCAGACAATTAGCACCAATTCCTGTTGAGTAAATATACCTGGAACCTTTAGGCAGGGGATCCTAGGAAATGGTGATAGGAAAACAGAAAGCAATAAATAAGAGTGAAGGATAGACAATGACTGATATGCATGGAAATACTTAGTAATGTATCAAATATTACAAGAGAAGTTCTATGAATGCACATACTGAATTCATTTATGAACAGAGTTGGATTGCTTTAATAAATTACATTCTAAGGTTTTCTTTAAAATTTTAAGATTTTCTCACATTTTGACCTTCTTAGAAATACAGAAAAATTATTCTTTGAGGAACTCAATTTAAATTTTGTGAATATGAAATGGTCCAGGAAAAAGTATAAACATGCCACATATTGGATTTAGAAAAATCATCTTGATTTTGAATTTTAAAGAATCTTCTAGTTTGTAATTTACTAAAATAAGTATGTAGTATTATTATGCAATAGTTATATGATAGTTAATAAAACTCAGGTATTTACAGCAAAGCAAGGTTTATTTTTAGAAATACTAAAAGCCTTAGTAGTTGATACACATGACTGAGTTTTCAGTTAAGACTATCTCACACCAAGTACTGCACCATGTCTCAGACTTTAGAGTCTCCCAATGAGGAAATATGGTGTAGATATGGAGCAGTGTGCAAAAAAAATAAGCACATTTCACTTTCTTAAAATAAATTGCTTGCTATCACTTAACAGAGTTATTAAAAGTTACCCAAACTTTAAAACATAATAATGAAGTGTGGATTTAAAATATAAATTTTAAACACTTAAATGAAAAAAAAAATGTTGTAGCCATTCTAGTGTGGGCAGTGTAAAATGCATGCAAGCATACTGAATGCATAAAAGCAGAATCTAATTATAGTAATGACAAATATTATTATAAAAATAAATTACATCTATTCAAAATTATTTGGATTGCCATTTTTCTATTCTTAAATGGGTATTTCCAGTTTTGGAAATATGTTCATTCATAGCTCCAAGAATTTGCATATATAAATTACAATTAATTACCTATTTGACCATTTTTGTACTCAGGTTAGAGTATAAAATGTTAATTATTCTTTTTATGGTTTTATTAGTGCTCTATAGTTATCTGTACTATTAAGGTTCATTCGGACCTAATTATACATGCATGGAATATAATTTGTTCTACTTTAGTCCTCAGGACTTTCTTTCCCTCTCTTCCTTTCTGTCTCTGTCCTACAAGCATGGTCTCCCTCTGGCTTGAGCAGAATTCCTTTAAAAAGCCTGGACTGTGCCTAAATCCTTTGTGGTACTATTGTTCATCTCTACAAATGTGGATCCCAAAACCCAAGGTCAAGAAAACTACTAGTAATTTAGAATGTTTCCTCCAAAATACTAATACATAAGAAACACTTTGATCTGGGAAGACATTACTGAACATAGTTAAACTATAGGATCACTGTTGATAGGGCCGGAGCATGTCACCCCTCAGCTCACTTTTGTGTAGTCTGAAATCCCTTCAATTGCCAGTTCTGCATTTTGAAGGCACTGAAGAAGAACTATTGTTACTTCAATCACAAAGTTCATCAGAAACTCAATGTGTATTTCACAGTTACCCTAGCTGACATTTTCCTGGGAACAGGAAAATTGTGTATTCGATTACAATTGCAGGTAATGATTAAAAATATACTCAACGACTATAAAAGTGTGCCACCAAAATGAACAGAGCCCTCTGCTAGAGAGAGAGTGGAGGAAGAGGAGGATGGGAAGAAGAAAGAGGGGGAGGGAAGATGGAGGAGAAAAAGGAGAAAAAAGAAGAGGAGGAGGAGAGAGAAGAACAGGAAGAAATATTAATATTAAATAACTCATCAGAATGAAATAAAGAAGGCTGAGGCTGTAGTTCAGTGACAGAGCACTTGCCTAGTACATGTGAGGCACTGAGTTTAATCCTTAGCACCACATAAAAATCAATAAATAAAATAAATGTATTCTGTAAAATGTAAATAAAAAATACAAAGCTATTGGTAGAATGTGAATTTTAAAAATTAAAAAAAAAGAAATCCAGAGATAGGGAAGTTGAAGAAAATAAGTTTCTTATTTCAGTTGTATTGCTTTTCATTTGATTACCAATAAAACTTTCTCTTTTCTTCTGTTCTAAAATATTTTCCTTTTTTATCATGTATTATAAAACTGCATTTAATCATGTTTCCATAATTATACAGAAGTGCTGGAGAATTAATCAAAATATTGTCACCAGAAGCAGCAGAGAACAAATAAACCTTTGTTTTTTGCATAGAATTTGATGATAAGGAGTCAAAAACAGAAGGCTAATGAGTTGGGTTTGTCAGTAGAGAAATTTTCTTTTGTTGCCTATTATTATTTCTTGAAAATAAGTAAAAAACAATTGTGTTCAGCTCACAGTAATAGATTTCTCAAATAAACATGAGGAGGATATATTTTTTATCTCTTATTACATCAGAATTTAAGAGGTAATCTAGGATGAGTGCAGTGTGAGTCCATAAAAGCATCAGAACCCAGGATTTATCTATCTGTTCTATCATAGATATCATGCATTGTCTATACTTAAGTTCATCTCAAACTTAAAAACTGGTTGCTAAAGCTATAACAGTCACAGGCACTTTCCAGAAAAGAAGAAATAGAGCTCAAAGGGTAAAAAGGTGCCTACAAATTGAAACAGAATCCAGGCCTCTTTACAGAGCTTTCATTGAAACTCCACAAAATTAATATTAATATTAATATTCCTACTTCATTAATATTCTCTATCATTTGAGGAAAGGCCCAATTTTATTTTATGCTGGACATATTACTGTTAACAGTTATCATTCTCTCCTATTGTTATAATTTACACAAAAAGGGAAACCGAGTAGGCAGTAGAAGTCCCTGCTACAGGCTTCCTGTATATAGAACTGTTTAATCGGATTCTATATCAGAAAAAAAAAAAAAGAATGAAACTGAAAGAAAAAAACTTTCAATTAAAAAACCATCATGAAACAGATGAATGATAATGTTGGAAACATGAAACAAACAAAAGAGAACATTTTGTGAAAAATAACCAGTTAGAATTTGTCTTGGTGCAGCATCATTCATTAGTGTAATGAGACTGGTCTCTCTCCACAACTTTTTTCAACTCTGATGCATGGATTTGGAGCAAGCTACTTAGCATGACTACCTCTGCACTTTCTGTTGCTCTGTCTTAGGAGTCAGATATTCATACAGAAATAAAAAAAAAAAAGTTCTCTTCTTCACAACTCAGTATAAATTTCACAAAAGGGGAAAAACACATCCCTATAACTAGTGCTCAAGTTCGTTTAATTTTAAAGTTCAGTATTACTTATCCCACTTCTCTGAGGATATAAACCGAGTTTTTACTGAGTTAAGCCTTTTGACATTGCAAAGTCAAGTGCTTTTGGCCTTGGATTTAGTGTAAGAGCAGAACATTCTGACTTGGCAATTTGTAGAGGCTCATAATAGATCATAAGATATTTCACTTCTGCAGGTGTATTTTAACGGATGCAGCCTAGAGAAGATATTTTGAGACTTAGGCTACTTATGTTTTAATACTTGACAAGGAAGTGCAGCCTACTCTAGGTGAAATGCTATTTCTATGCAGGCAGAGTCGCACATGAAGGGATTTAATCAAAGCTATAAGGGCCTTGATGAAGAAGCAATATATGTGCAGTCCTTCAAAAGGTTTGAAGACAGACATGGTCTCTGTTGAAGCAGAGAAGATGATGGGCAAAAATTCATGGGAGCACCTGAACCCCTGTTTGGAGAGTTGTTCCAAGGACAATAGATGCAAAAGGCTTATCAGACAGATATTGGCCTATTATCCACAAAATGATGGGGCCCTCACAAGACAAAAAAATAATCCTTGGAAATGCTGTGTACTTCAGCAAGAGTGACTTCATTTTCATCTATTGTAGATCTATAAACTTCCATATGTATCTGGCTATGATGTGCCTTTGAATTATCCAGAGTCTGGCCTTAACATGAATGCCTATTGGGCTAGGAGGTAGGAGAGTCTTGGCATGTGTAACAGTATCACTGAGGTCTTTGCTAGCAATGTGACTAAGCACAGATACAACCATCAGGAAAAAAGTGTATCTCTACAGGCAGGTGTTTAGACATTAAAGGGAATGCAACAATAAAATAAAATATTTGTTGGATTTATAAGCCTAAAAAAGAAGTTAGATTTCAGTATTTCACGCTTTAGGGGATATGACTAGGCCCAAATAAAAATTACCAAAAAAGCAAGAGATAATCTTCAAAGAAAGTCTAAAATAAATCCTCCTGCAAAAGGTATGAGTCAGGAAATCATAGATTAGTCAGTATCCTCTCAGAGCTGCAGACAGTCTACTGTGAAAGCAATTAAAGATGAACTTTGTGAATATGGCTTCCCCTATAAGAATGTATGTTAACTCTTGCACATATGTAAGAGAAGACCTGAAAGACAGGGTATAGGACTAACACATTATTGAGTGAGATTCTAGGAGAATTGATTTTGTAGACTCAGTAGCAAGCTTTGCCTGTGTTGTGATGTGAAACACCTCAAATTAGAATGCTCAAGGAAGGTTATTGGTAGGTATTCTAAAGGAATCACCTATTTTAATTACCTGTTTTCAAATAATCCCCCTGTCATCAGAAGAAATTGAAAGGACTTTTGAGAATTGAGTGAACAAAAATAAGGACAAGAAATATGCACCGTAATATACTGCAAAAGAGAGATGGAGAAAGGAAGGTCTGTACCTTTGGGTTCAGACATCTTCCTAAGAGCTTTGGCAGCTAGCAAGCAAAAAGATATTTCAATATCCTTAGTAATAAGAATAATGCTCATCAGCACCACCATGTGGGGTCTCTGCACCTCAATCAGAGTTGCTAAAATTAAACTTAAAATATAACACCAACAAATTCTGGCACGGATTTAAAGAAACTACATCATTCATACTTCATTTCTGGAAATGTGAAATGGTCCAGCCAATCTGCAAAACATTTTGGCAGTTTTTTAATATAACTAAACATGCAATTACCATTCAAAATAGCAATTGCACTGTTGGGCATTTATCCCAGAGTGATAAAAAACTTATGTTCAAACAAAATCATGTACACAGTTATTCACTGCAGCATTTTTCCTAATAGCTCAAACCTGGAAACAGTAGAAATGTTCTTCAGCTGGTAGACAATTATATGGTAGCATATTCTTGCTGTGGAATACTACTCAGCAATAAAAAGGAACAGGTTACAGATAAACACAACTTTGATGAATCTCAGGAGAGTTATGCTGGAAAAAAATGTTCAGTTCAAAAGACTTCATATTGTATTGTTGCATTAATAAAACATTCTTAAAATGCCAAAATTACAGTGGGAGAACAAATTAGTGGTTTCCATGGGTTAGAGGTATATAGGGAGAAGGAAAGTAGTAATAGCTGTTGAAGTTTGAATGATGGATCCTTGGTAATGAACCAGGCTTCATCTTGTGGTGGTGTTACATGAATCTACACACTTGAAAACTGCAAAGAATAAAATATACACATATATACACCTATGCACATGCACACATACATAGGAGTCCATGTAAAACTGATAAAGAATAAGATGAGTGAATTGTATCAATACCAATTTCTTTGTTATGTTATGCTTCAAAGTTATGGAAAATGCTACCATGAGGTAAAACTGGATAAAGAATATACATATTATTTCTCAAAATTGTTTGTGAATCCAAAATTATCCTAAAATACAAAGGTAAATAGCATCCAATATAAAAAACACAATAATTTAATAAACATATCAAGAGAGAAGTTTAATATTTAGTCAATTTGTCTTCCCACAGAGTATTAGATAAGAAAAAGACAGGATGCAATTTAAACAAAAAAGAAGCAAAGACTTGCTCGTTTATGTTTTCTTTATCAGGAGTTTGATCTTACAATGCCTCTTAAGATCATGTGCTCTTTGAGGGCTTCATGTACTGCACATAACAAGCAATCCTGGATTATATGATATATAAGAACATTGTTCAATCACTGGGAAAGTTTTCTTAAACGGGAAAAAAAAGGATGAGCTACTTTATTCTATGCATCTGATGAAACTGAAGTTCAGCTCTGGTGAATAATTAGTCAATTGATTGCAAAATCCTGACTGGATTTGTATTTCTCTAACCTTTATCATTTTGCATATTATTCTCTGGTTCTAATGTTATGTAAAAGGTCCAAAGTAATTCTTGCATTGTGGATTTACATAGAAGTGTATAAAAACAAATATATCATAATGTTATGAGCTTATAATATCTTACTTTTGATTCAGTTAATAAACATTTTTGTTTGTTCATGTACTTTTATTTATAAATATCTTAATCATCCTGTTATGTAATTTCAAATGTCTCCTGAAACAGGAAAACAAAAAAAAAATGGTCTTCACCATCAACTTATCATTAGGCTATACATCGTTATGTGTCTGTTGAAAATTTATTATTAAAATATCAACAAACTCATAGAAATAGATAAAATTTGCAGAAGATTGACAAAACAGCATTAATCAGGAATCATATTGATCAGATTTTAGAAATAAAGTAGGTTAAAACTGGATTTAGGAAGAAAACAGAGATTCCCCAAGGAACTTTACATTAAATAGTCTTTTCAAGGCTGGAGGTAAGTAGGAAATAAAGTGATGAGTGAATCAAAATCTCTTAAACGTCAAATAGGGTCACAAACTACATTCTCCTCCCCAGGAATCATGGCTGGTCTTTTAATTTGACCCTTTCAAATAGGTTCATCATCAAATTCATTGGATATGATGGATTCAGCTTGTGTTTCCTATGTGAAAAATGAGGTATAATATTTTTTCATATACTTATTGGCTGTGCATTCATCTTCTTTGATGATCTATTCAAATATTTTGCCCATTATTGATGAGTCGTTTATTTTCCCATAATTGAGCTGTGAGGATTGTTTATTCTGCAAACTAGTCTTTAATCATATATTATTTTATCATGTTTCTATTTCCCCCCCATCTGTGGCATGGCTTTTTATTCTCCCAGTTCTTCTCCAGAGAAGCATTTAGTTTGGATCTCATTATCTCTCACTGCTAAGGCAGTACTGATAACAAGTCTTGTCCCAGGAGAAGCAGAGGTGGAACAGCAGCCAGGTGGGCTGAGACACAGGGATTACACAAAACCTCCTATCTGCTTGTGGGACTGTGGTGCCCCAGAGAAGTACCCTGCCAGGGCAGAGGCAAGTCAGTGCATGACAACCTGTGGCACCATAGCATGGGCTGCCCAGGCCCAGTGTGGAGGCCTGCTCCACGCAGCATCAGAGCTCTGAACCCCAGCATCCACAATTAGTTGGACTAAGCCTTCCACTTCTTAATCAGCAATAGGAAAATGGAAGTGGGGCAGACCCACCAGGAGATCACAGGGCTAACCAGTAGTATTGGTACTTTTCCAACCTTGATTAGCATAAATTTGGATCAATAGCATTGACCAAAGTGCTTTATAAATCCCTAGACTAGCACATTATCAACCAAGTATCAACCCTTCTCCATTCCCTTCTTGATCCGTGGCATTTCTGTTTTTATTCACACTTGAATAAATTCTACTCTAACACTCACTCATCCTCATCAGATGACTTAATTCTTTGAATTCCCGAAACAATAACCCAGAAATAAGAAATTTGTGGTGAATTACTGGGGTCTGCTGCAACACTGGAGGACATGGTCTGCCTTTAAGAGCTGCCACAATTCTTGGATGCAGCCTGTGACACTTATGTAGACCTCACCCACAAGCAGAAATAGAAAAACTCCAGTTTCTATGCTCTATGAGTTCTCTACCAACTGCCCTGTGAGTTATGAGGTTTTTCCAAACTTGCTGGTAATAGTCTGTTCTCACTTTTAGGTAAGTACTGAACACCATTACCTCATTTGAAGTTTTTTTTTTTTTATTTTATTTTTTATGTGGTCTAGGTAATTGTCAGCATCAATCATTTTTCTGGTGCAAGTTCATTCTGTGCCAACCAGTTCTCTGCTGAATAGTCAAAGCAGGCAGCAGAGTGCTGGAGAGCTCTCTGTTTGCAGTTTACTTCTGTTTTCTCTGCTCACTCTCTCCAACACAGGGAGTCTCTGTGTTCCACCTACATTCCTGACCTTTGCCACAGTCTGGGCTCTCCCCAAAGTCCATGCATTGGAGCAATCTCAGGGCTGACTTGTTTCTTGTCTCTCATGGATCATCACCCTTTGTTGCTTGATTACCAGTGGCTTGAAAAATAGCTCTTTCATGTATTTGCCATTTTTTTCCATTGTTGTTGTTTAAAGAAGTAAGATAAATCTAATCCTTTCATTCCATCTTTTCAGGAGAAGCAAATGAAAATGTGAAGTAAAATATTGTTCTTTTAAAAGCAAAACATTCAAGGGAATCTATAAAACATTAAAATTTTAGTTAAATCAGAGGAACCCCCCCCTTATTCACCCTACATCATAACATTAATGCTTACTAGAGTAAATTTTGAATAAATACCAATGCCTTTAAGTGAAAATGATAGTATAAATGTCAATCTACATTGCTTTCTTTCAGGGAAGAGGACTATAGGGCTAGTTGTATCTAATATCAATTTACTTTTCTTGAATGTGGCTACCTGTAGAAACTTATAGGTTCTTCCAGAGGATACTCTTCATCTACAGAGCATAGGAGTAATTTTTCTGGACTATTCATGCTTGAAATGAAAGAGTATATACGAAGACATTCAAAGAAGAAAAAAATCAATAGGATAATGAACATGAGCAAAATTGCTCAACAATGCACTTGAAAAAATAATTAAATGAAATATGTATTTAATATGTGTTAAGTTATATAGATACATACATATGAAATGTATTTGCTATATACAAATATGTGTAACTTTAGTGATAAAGTTGTGTATGTATAGGTTCAGCCACTTACTTAAAATATCATAAACTCAAAATATTCATATTAACACTAAACACCAATCAATTCACCCTTGCCACACACAATTTTCTACTCTTTTCCAAATAATATGTACATGTTATAGTTTAGATATTGGGTGTCCCCTAAATTTCATGTGTAAGACAATGCAAGAGGGTTTAAAGGTTGAATGATTGTGTTATGAAAGCCTTATCCTAGTCAGTACATTAAACTGACAGGGATTAACTGGGTGGTAACCTTGGGCAGGTGGTGTGTGCTTGTAGGAGGCAGGTCATTGTGAGTATGTCTTTGGGATTTATATTTTATCATGGCAAGGAGAGCTCTCTCTCTCTCTCTCTCTCTCTCTCTCTCTCTCTCTCTCTCTCTCTCTCTCTCTCTCTCTCCTTTGTGCTGTGATGTTCTGAGCTGCTTTGCTCTGCTACACCCTCCCACCATGCTGTTCTGCCACACTTCCACCCAGAGCCATGGAGTCATCTGTCTGTGGACTGATACCTCTGAAACCATGAACCTCCATAAACTTTCTTCTCTAAAATTGTTGTCATATTTTTAATTCACAGCAGCAATAAAAAACAAAAAACAAAAACCACTTGACTAAAATAGAAATTGGTACTGAGAAATTGTGGTCATTGCTCGACTAAACTGACCATGTGGTTCAGAAGCTTTTAGAGCTTTTGGAAATTTAAGGGAGGAATTTTGAAAAATTTAGAGATGCAAGCTAGAAAAGACTTAGATTGCTTTAAGTGGAATTTAATGGGCAATTCTTTGAGGAGTTCAGAAGACCTGAATATTGATAGTACTCTGCTCAATAAAGATGAGGTTTAAGAGAAAAAGGAGGGCTCTATTAAAAAAATGGGACTTTATGCTCTATTCTGGTAAAGAAGCTGTCCTGAGATTTTCTTTGAGGCTGAATTTAAAAGTGATATACTTTTTAATTTGGCAGGAAAGAAATTCTAGTCACCATAGCATTGAAGAGGTGGCATGGGTATTGCTGGCAGCTTTTATCCAAGTTTATTGTGATAATATGAAGCAGAAAGCAGAGAAAATAAGACTTGAAAAATGTATAGTTTGGCCACAAAGCTATGAGTAAAACTGGGGAAAGGGAACTTGGGGTTATTCAAGAGCATATAGCCACTGAACAGAAGTTGTTAAGTACTTTAGCCAGAGACAGCAGGAAAGATGGCTTGAGGTCATCTCAAGAATTGGCAAGACCACATACATCTCAGGCTCAAGGGTGTAAAAGTAAAATTTTCCTTGAGACCATGCGGGCACCTGGTTTGCATAGAAGGAAGGTCTATGAAGCTTTATTCCACTTAGCCACCCAGACCTCAGAGGCTGCTGTAACCAGATTTCCTGGAGGCTTAGCTCCTGCATGAGGTGGTGGCAGATCTTAGCACCGACCATACGGTGCTGGTTCTGCAGAAGTGCAAGGTACTGAAGTTATGGAGTCATGGAGCCTTCCACCAAAATTTCAAAAGAAGGTCTAGGAGGCCATGCAAAGTATCCCAGGTCAGAATCCCTTCCTGTCGACCCTGAGAGGGTGATATGTGGAGATGTGAGGAGGAAGCAGCAGTGGAGATTACCAAGGTAAAGAAATGCCAGTAACAAAGGACATCTCCCAAGAAAAGCTTGCAAGAATTGACAGAAAGAGAAAGGTCATGTGGGCTGCAATCACAAGGCCATGGGGCTGAGCTACATGAGTTATTTGGAGAAAATATCACAATGCCATGTGCTCTAGATACCAGACAGGAAACTACAGGATTTGTTGCCCAGTGGGATTTCTGTCTGCTTTGGTCCCTTCTCTTTTTTATATGCCCCCATTTCTTCACATGGAAATGTTTACAATGAGCCTTTATGTATTAAATATTTAATTTGCTTTTGAATTTTATAGGGGCTTATGCTGAGACTTTGCCTTGAGTTTCAGAGGAGACTTGAGACTTGAAATTTTGGGCAATGCTAAAACTGGCAGGACTGCGGAAACTTTTGAAAATGGACTAAATGTAATCTGCATTGTGCAACAAGTATGAACTTGGGAGGACAGGTGTGGAATATTCTGTTTTACATATAAGGTGTCCTCCAAAAGGTCATGTGTGAGACAATGCAGGAGGATTTAAAGGTGAAATGATTGGGTTATCAGAGCTTTATATAATTAGTGTACTAATCCATTGACAGGAATAAATTGGGTTGTATGTATAGGCAGGTGGTTGGAGTCATGGGGATATGACTTCGGGATTTATATTTTGTCATGATGAGGAGTACTCTCCCTCTGTTTCCTGGTGTAATGTCCTGAGCTGCTTTCCTCTGCTGTACCCTTCCACTGTGATATTCTGCCTCACATCAAGTCCCAAGGAATGAAATCAATTATCTATGGACTGAGAACTTTGAAACCATGAGTCCTTAAATAAATTTAACTTCTGTATACTTGCGCTTGCCAGGTCTTTTGTCACAGCAGCAAAACAGCAGACTAAAACCATATGACATGTTCAGGTACTTACTCAAGTTTACTAAATATTATATTTCTGAATTCTACTTGTCAATGACATTTTGACTGATTAATTGAATAAAATGATTTAGTTATTTCAAATATGTAACAGTGGAATATTGAAGAAAATTGGATGAGGGGAATATGGTATGAGATCATTACATTAGTCTCTCAAACAATCAGAATAACAAATTGTTTTCATTATAGAGTTGTGATTGAAATGCTTCATGACAAAACTTTAATTTCAATAATATAAAGGAAAAATCACAGGTTAATATTATTTACTTTTTAAAACAGAAATAATTGCTACTAGCTTTAATTAAATAATTATTTTAACCAAAATATATAATTTTTTTCTAATGTGGTTCCTTCAAATTAAGAAGATCCCATAAGTGCTTTAAGAAAGTGTTGTCCATCCATTGACTGATTAGAATTTAACATCAATTATAATATGTAAAATCTTAGTTGCAGATAATAAGACCATCCAAGATGAAAATATACTCACAAATGTATTAATATAAAAATGTGCAATGATTAGAGTGTCTCACATTGATTTGAAAACACCAAAAGAATATATGTGCAAGGAAAAAAAAATACTACTATCAGCCAACTGTAAACTGTATATTTGTTACACTACCTGAAAGACATTGATAAAAGGAATGCAAATAAAGCACAATTTTATTCATACTCATTAAAAACAAAGAGTGAAAATGTATTGACTTATATAATCATTGTCCTTCTTCAGGTTTTGTTTTAGTCAGCTTTTTTGGCCACTATGACTGAAAGATCTGACCAGAACAATTGAAGAGGAGGAAAAGTTTATTTGGAGGTTGATGGTTTCAGAAGTCTCAGTTCATAGAAATCCAGGTCCATTCCTTGGGGCTGAAGGTTATGCTGAAAGTCATGGTGGAAGAGTGTGGCAGGGGGAAGCAGCTCACATGATGATCAGAAAGCAGAGAGATAGAGAGAGACTCCACTGGCCAGATAAAAATATATACCCCAAAGTCATGCTCCTAATGCCCCACCTCCTCCAACCACACCCCACATGCCTCCAGCCATCTCTCAGTTAATCCTATCAGGGATTAATTCACTTACTAGCTTTAAGGCTCTCATAACCTAAATAATTCACCTTTGAATACTCTCCCATTGTCTCACACATAAGCTTTTGGGGGACACCACATCTAAACCATAACAGGATTTCATTCTGAAATTGTCGTTATTCATTTTAGTAGAATATGTCTGTTCTTCTTGAATAAAGGATTGTAGATATATGTAAATAATTTATTAATTTGGCAATATTTATGCAGATTTTAATATGCAAACTGATGTAGACTCTGGAATAAATATAGCATATACTTAGTTTGTGTGAGGTGAACATAGCCCATTTATAACCTCAAAAGGAAGCAGAGCATGGATTTTTTCAGTTCTAAGATTCTGTGACAAATGATACTATACTTATAACAGTTACCCTAATGATACTTTATTGTTAAAGAGAAGAGGAAAATGTTGTTAGCCTGTGTAAAGCATCAATAGGTATTGGTTTCCACATGTTTACTTCAGTGTTCAAGATTTCTCTAAATCTTTCATTTCTATGAAGAAGGAAAATGAAACATAATTTATTTTTAAGTTTGCCAGGAGCAACTAATGCTTCCAAATTGCTATTCATGTATTATTATTTCTTATATTACAACAATCTTAAAGACACAATAAAGAAAATTGAATTTTTACAAAGAAGCTTACTTCAGGGTAAGAATAGCAATTTGATTTTTTTTCTTCTGTATTTTTGACAACCCATTATGTGGTTTAAAAAATTTGATAATAAGTTCTGTCAAATTAGTAAATGAAATAAGCAGGTAAATATTAGTAAGTGAAGATTAACCGAAAAGGAAAAGTAAAATGACAAAATTATGGCATATTATCAGTGATAAAAACATTATTCTTTTGCAATATTGGCTAGTTTTTAATATTTATTTTTGAAGACCAAATCAAAAGAAATTAATGTTTAAAATGGATAACTGAATGTGTATCTAACATACTTACTGCAGGAAGCTCATGGCCTCATGGACCTATTTCCTACCCCAGCTCACACTGGTCTTGGTGGGAGTGTGGACTCAGTGTGCAACATAGTTCTGTGGTACTTGTGACCACATGTGTGGCACAGGAACATATAGGTGATCCTTCAGTGACATTGCTGCTCAGAGCTGAACAGAATTCTTCACTGGATTATCACAAACCGGTTACTATGGCCCCCAGAGAGACTTGTGGATATGGACTACTGTTTTAGGTGCTCCACTGGCTCATGCTCAATAGCACACCAATAGCAGATTTGGGTCAAAGCTGGGCTTTTATCACCTTCTAGTGTTTAAACAAAGACCACATATAAATAAGAAAATTATGTCAAACCTGGACTTAGACTGCCATCTAGTTCTGAAATAGCAGAAATGAATAAAGGCCTAGAAAAAATAGACCACTTAATTTTTTTTTTGAAAGATAGGCAGAGACAAAGTCAGATTAAAAGACTGGAATAAATACCTAATATTTCACTACCCACAGGAGGTCACATACCAACAAGCAACAAGAGCTGTCAGGGAAACATTATTACACCTTATGGTCAAAGTAAGTTCCTAGAATTTGTCCATATAGAAACTAGTATACACACTTTCAAACAGAGATTTTAAAACAGCTGTTTTAAGAAAATTCAAGCTTTAAGAGAAATGATTCAATACTCCAACAGAGAAACTTAACTGAGAGATGGAAACAACTAAAACCTATCACACAGAAGTCCTTTAACTGGAAAACACACTGAGCCAAATTTAAAATGAGATGTGTAATGCATTATAGTTTGGATATTTGAATATAAGGTGTTCCCCAAAAGCTCCTATGATACTGCAAAAGTATTAGTAGGTGAAATGATGGGATTTATAAGAGTTATAACCTAAACAGTCCGTCCTAGTTTGGGGAGATTAACTGGGTGGTACCAGTTATTGAAGCAGGCTGGAGTAGATTGGTCATTGATGATGTGCTCTGGGAGGGTTCATCTTCTCTGTGCCCCCTTTTCTATTATTCTCTCTCTCTCTCTCTCTCTCTCTCTCTCTCTCTCTCTCTCTCTCTCTCTCTCATTCTTCGCTGTCATTTCCTCCACCATGAACTTCCACCATGATTTTTGGCTCCAGAACAACGGAGACAGTCACCCATGACTAAATGTAAGAAACTTTCAACCAAAATAAATTTTCATCCTCTATATTGGTCTTGTCAGGTATTTTTCTTATAGTGACAAGAAGCTGACTAACACAGAGTCATCAAAAGCAGAAACTGTCAAACAGAAGAAAGAATCAGTGAACCTAAAATTAGGTGATATGGTTCAGATCCGGAATATTTCCCCAATGCTTATGTATTAGGCATTACAGCAACATTTAGAGGTGAAATGATAGGATCATGAGGACTCTGACTTTATCACTAGATTAATCCATTTAATGGATTAATAATGTGAATGGACTTACTAAGAGTGTGGTGAATCCTAGAGAGCAGGTGAGCATGACCAGATGAAATAGGCTACCTGAGGGTTTTCCTTGTGGACCATACCTGTTCCTGGCCTCTTCCTTTGTCTCTCTGCTTCCCAAGTGCCATGAACTGAGAAGCTTTCCTTCACTGTGCCCTTTCTGCCATGTAGTTGGTTGACCATGGAATGAACCCCCTGAGAGATGACCCCAAATAAAACCATTCTCACAGTTGTTCTTGCCAGTCATTTTGATCACAGCAATAAGAAACTGACTAATATAATGAACTCTTAGAAAACACACTTGAGGAAGATTAAAAGACAATAATGAAAAGAAATGATAAACAATTACAAGAATATTGAGATGTCATTCAAAGAGGAAATATTTGGGTTTGAGGGTTCAAGAACTCGAGAATGCAAGGGAGTGGAAAGTATACTCAAAGATGTAATAACATAAAGCACATCAAGTGTTTAGCAGGACACAAATATTCAGGCACAGGAAGGACAAAAGTCACCAGGTAGATTTAACACAACAAAACCTACCGCAAGAGATATTATCATCAAGCTTTCAAAGGTGAAAGACAAAGGGAAGTTTATCAAGGCAGCAAGAAAGAAAAAAAAAATGCATGTGAATGAACCAAGTTGTCTCACAGCTGACTTTTCAAGGGAGACCTTCTAGGGCAGTGAAGAGCAGCCTGGGATTTTCACATACCATAGGGGAAAATATTGCCAGCCATGACTAAATATGAAAGAGTCAACTAACAAAGTTCTCCTTTATGAATGAAGGGGAGACAAACACACTGTTAAATAAAAGTTGAGAGACTATATCTCCACCAAAACTGGTTTACAAGAAACATTGAGGGGAATTCTTCAAACTAAAAGGCAGTGAAGTTAAGGATTCATGCAAATATTGGAAGGCATGACCTCACTGGTAAGAGTATACAGAATAATTCAGGGTGCTCCAGTATTGAAAACATGGGTACATAGGTCACATGTGTCTTTAGCATAAAGATCAAGAAATGAAACAACCTGGAGCTGTGAATATAGCTCATTTGGTAGAGCATTTGCCTCACATGCACAAAGCCCTGGGTTCAATCCCCAGCACCATAAAATAAGAAAAAACAAAAGAAATGAAACAACTTGAAAAAACAATAAGTATATTACTGTGTTAAAATTAGGCAATGCAAGGATAAAAGACGGATCATAAAAAATCAAAATATGGGGAAAAATGGAGGGCAAACAGATTTTTTATTTAGTATATTTTTCGTCTCTCTTGTTTCTTTTGTTGTCTTTATAATCATCTTCTTTTGAAATCATTTCCAAATGCAATTTTGTAAGCTTCATGGCAACCACAAAACAGTAATAAATAAGAGTCAAACCAAAAATAATAAGCAAGAATCAAAACCTACCACTAGAGCAAATCAATAATCTCAAAGGAAGACTGCCAGAGAGAGAGAAAGAAAGAAAGAAACCACAGTAAAACTTAAAAAATAAGTTACAAAATGGCGGTAATGAGAAGTTATCTACCAAGGGTTATTTTAATGACTGACTAAATTCTCCAAGTAAAACATATAGATTGACTGAATAGATGAATAGAGCTAAAATAAAGCAAAAAGACACTGTTTACAAGAAACTCATTTCTAAAGATGTACACAAATGAAAGTAAAATGACAGAATAAAATACTTCATGCAAGTGGAATCCAAAAGAAAGTAGAAGAAGTAGTCACCCTTACATCAGATAAAATAAACTTCAAATAAAAAATAGTACACTGTGACAAGGAAGATCATTACATAATGACAAGAAGGTGAAATTAGCAAGAGGAAATAACAATAAGATTAATAAGATAGGAGCAGTCTTCTGTCAAAGAAAAATCCAAAATGATGTGACTTGACTACTGTAAACATTGAAAGAAAAACGAATAGCTAACTTGCTGAATTATTTCAAAGAATCGAAGGGGAAGGATTTCTTCCAAACTTACCCTATGAGGCCAGAATTCCTTGATAAACAAACTAGACAAGAAAACAATAAACAAAGAAAGTTACAAGCTCTGTGATGAACACTGATGATAAAATCTTCAGCAAATATGAGTACACCAAATCCAGCAGCACATTTAAAAAATTATTTATCATGATGCAGAGGGCTTCATCTCAATGACACGGAATGATTCAATATACAAAAATCAACATATGATACAACATATTAACATGTTGAAGGACAAAAACGATTTGGTCAAGCAGTGTGTGGTGGCACAAGCCAGTATTCCCAGCTATTTGAGAGGCTGTGACTTGGAGGATCCCAAGTCTGAGGCCATCCTGGGAAAAAAGGAAGATGTTATCCCAAAATAAAATTTAAAAAGTGTTATGGATATTGTTCAGTGTTATAGCACTTATCTAACTTGTATAGATCACGCTGAGTTCAATTCCCAGAACTGAAAAAAAAGAATTAAAAAAACAGTATAATCATCTGAATAAATGCAAAAAAAAAAAAATTGTAGGTGAGCGCACACACACACACACACACACACACCATGAACAGACAAGTCAGTCTTAAGCAAAAACAAGAAAATAGGAAACATGCTCCCTGATTTCAAATCACACTGCAAAGTTGTAGTAATCAAAACAGTATCAGATATATAAATGGATGGAAAATAATAAAGATCCACAAAAAATAACCAAATTATCTTCAATGAGGATGCTAATACCCATACTGGAGGAAGAAAAGTGTTTTCAATAAACAATTCTGAGAAATTTGCAGATTAGAAAATCTAGACAGATACCTATCTCACATCAATTAAAGAGATCAGCTCAAAAAGAATTAAAGATTTAAATGTAAGATGAGAAAATCTGAAAGTATTAGAAGAAAACAGGGAAAATGCTTGAGGACATTGAAATGAGAGAAGATATTTCAGACAAGACCTGCAAAGCATAAGCAACAAATGCAAAAGTACAAAAAATAGAATTGTATTCAACTACATACTTCTGCATAGGAAAAGATACAACCAATAGAACGAAGAAACAATCTACAGAACATGTAAGAATATTTGCAATCTAGATGTATGATAATGGATTAATATCCAGAAGACATAAGAACTCAAAAAGTTAATAAGCAAAAAAATTCTTTTTAAAAATAGCAATGGACCTAGACATTTCTCAAGCAAAGATACAAAATTGCCAACAGATATGTGAAAAGTACTCAACATCACTTGTCATCAGGGAAACACAAATCAAACCTACAATGAGATATCACCTTACTCAAGTAAGAATGGTTAATATCAGAAATGAAAAAAATACAAATATTACTGATAAGGATGTGGAGAAAAGAAAAGCACTCTCTTGTTAGGAATGTAAATTACTACAGCATGGAAAACAATATGGATATCCTCAAAAAATGAAGAACAGAGCTACAGAAATCCACTACATATCATAAGAAAATGCAATACTATGTCATGGACAGGCACACTCCTATTTACTGCATCATTATTCACAATAGCCAAAAAATGGAATAACCTAAATATCCATCGATCAATGCATGAAGTTAGAAAAATGTGATACACGATATATAATAGAATACTATTTATCCATAGAAGGTTATGAAATTCTCTCATCAACAGCAACATCGATAGAAATGCACATCATTGTGCTAAGTGAAATAACCCAGGCACAGGAAAGCAAATGATACCAAATGGTTTCACTCATATGTGGCTTCTAAAAAAGCTAATGTCAGGAAGGTGAGAGAACAGCAGTTACCAGAGTCCATGAAGAGTAAGAGATGAAGGAAGGAATGAGGATATAATGGTCAGTATGTACTAAGATATGGTTACATAGGAGCAAGAAACTCTTGTGTGCCATTGCACAGTATGGTGACTGTGGATAATCACAATGTAATGTTCATTTTAAAAAGCTTGAAGAAAGGATTTTGAGTAGTTTTACCATAAGCAAATAATAAGTGTTTGAGGAGTTATATATATTTAAGCTGATTTAAACCTAAGGCAATATACACATTTATTGAAACAACATGGTATTCTAGTAATGTCTATAATTTTGTGTTTCTGTATAATGGTTAAAAGTTTTTAAATTAAAAATAGTGTGATTATTCAACTTTGCTTTTTAAAAGTTCTTCAAAGTTCTATGTCCAACTTTCCACCCTAACCACCTGATGGCATGTCTTCCCATTCCCAAAGTTTAATGCTCACCTTTCAAAATCTATGCTCTAATCATACCCAATTTATTGAAATTCCCAAGATGAGCCAGTTTTCTTTTTCTTCCGATTTTACACATGCTATTCTGTTTTCTTTGAATATCATTTTTTTTCAAACGACTACTGTTACATACATCATCCTTATAATTTGGTCAAGCATTTCATGTCTTTGATGGACGGGATGGTTTCTAGCCTGTGCATTTCAATAGTATCCCATCCATTGTTTTTCCTTCTTCCTTCCTTCTTTCTTCTTTCTTTCTTTCCTTCCTTCCTTGTGCACAGTGGTGGGATTTGTTGTGGCATATGTGTACATGCACACAGATGCCAAGCTACATGTCACTCCACTGCTCTCTATATTAAAATACTTGGAAACAGGGACAGCATATGATTCACATTTTGCTGTACCTAAACCTATTTTCATTGATAGAAATGTATGGGGAAGGAAACAAACAAGTTACTCTCTTACCATATAGAAGAATGTCTGGCCTTTTAGGTTTCTATTTCTTGTTTTAAAAGGCAGTCCCAAAATATATTTAACTCTAAGATAGTTATGAACATTTAATGGAAACCAATGCCCTAAGCTTAACCACATATTATATAAAAATTACAGCAGAAAATGATTTAACCAGCATTGACAATAAAAGCTCAGATATATCAATAATGTCTTATCATGATAAAATGTGTCCCTCTGAATAGTATACATATTATTTCCTGTCAGTTCCAAATAGAATTCTCAAGAACAAAAAATATTGCAGGAACGAAAAAGAAAACATACACTGTACTTGTTTATATTGTAAGGGATTATCTATCATTTTGAGTGTCTTGTACTCTGAGCAGATGTTTGTTGATAAAATATTACCAAGTGTCTTCAGAAATAGGATCAAAGTGACTTCAGCCTTTATTAGTATATAACGTAGAGCAAGGGTCTTGACCACTCTCAGTTGTACTCTACTGAGCTCAAAATTAGGAATGATATATGGTCTACCTGAAGTGGTTGTAACAGGATTTGATTAAGTAAAAATAGGAAATAACATGTGTGAAGTTTAGTAATTATATTTGCTCAATAAATTTAATTACTTGATAACTAATATTAAAGATGATAAAGCTATTTCCTTTGGATTCCACACATACTTTTTCTTTTTTATCTTCTTAACTATCAAAAAAATTGTTCTTGGTGTTGCTTCTACTTTTGCTTTCTTTTCCTCAAGATTTTAAAGTGAATTTGGGAAATGTTTGCTGCTCAAAAATAAATCTGAAAAGAAGAAATGCAATAATACAGCACTTATTTTATTAGCACATATTTCAAAAAAACATTTCATATTATATATATTATATATATATGACTTGTGCTTATACATTAAATAAAAGAATAAATGAATGAGTAAACAAAAAAATTTAAACATTGAACTTTAATTTTACACATTGATGGTACTTAAAGCATATGGCTGGTTCATCTGACACAAATTTTCTTATCATTTTAACCAGAACATTCGTTATTACCTATTAAAGAATTTTTAATTTTCCACTGTTTCAGCTTTACTAGAACTAATAATTATTTGATATGGACAGTGTTATACACTACAATTGTTACAGAATAGTTGGATGGTACAGCGAATTTAATAAAGAAAAATTATAACCTCTTAAAATAATATCTCTGTACTGATACCACATATTCAATAGCTAATGAAGGCAATACCTGCTACTGGACTGCAGAAAAATAAGGCTAGTTGATATTCAATTGTCATATATGTCATTCCAATGATTTTCAACATTCTTATGAAACTAAAAATCAGTTTCCTACTATATCTGTCAGTTCTCAGAAACCTCGACTTTCATGTCTTCATGAATTCAAGGGGTGAAAATTTTTCAATTAAACATTTTTGTGTGTGTGAAGAACCTACAAAAACAATTTAGAAACCTAAATTGCAGATGTTTTGTTTTCCGATTTATAACCTTTTAAAAGACTTTTGTTTCCATAAAGAATATATCCTTAATCAAATACTCAACATTTCTAGAACTTTTATTTTCTAAACAAGTAACACCATCATTCTAAGTATTTTAATTTATAATTAGATGTTTTACCTAATTGAATTAAAACTCTAATTTTCACATTGATATCTATGTGTATATCCATGTATTATTACATATAATTACCCCCACACACACACACACACACATTGGTTGACACTTTCAGAAGTCACCTGATTACTTTGATGAAAATTTTAAAGCTAGTCAGTAAAAATGATATGTATTTTTAAAATTTTCTGTAAGAATACATTAATTTATCACATCATGTTGATTTATTTGATTAAATAGTCTCTATTCCTATATAAGTATTTTATTTAAATATTTTATGAATCATGTCCATAGATTTGTATTTAATATAATTTGAATCATTAGATTTACTAAGCTTTTTGATAAAAATATACATTTGTGCTTTGGTAATTAGTTATCTTTGCATTATAAAATGATCCATATTTGGGAATTTTACTTGTAAATCATTCCCGGGTTTATTTTAATTTAGTCACACTCATAGTAGATACATATACATTAGCTCATTTTTAATCTTTGCAGTTGATATTACTTTTCAATAAAACATTAGTAAAGAACAGTAAGAACATAAGTTAGAAGGTGAAAGAAACTATTTCTTAGTACAAAAAAAAATTTAATTTCAAGTTTACCTATGCAAAGGGTTAAGGTTATACGAATGTCACCTGCTTTTAAAATACTACACTCTAGTTTTATTACTAATTCCCCTCTGCATCTAATCAAACAGTGCATATGGTTATAACATTGATTTTTTAATTTCATGAAAATTGCCCTACCAACAGCTGGTCTCTTGAACAAATGAATATGTCAACAGCTGATTACAGATTAATGATACAGCTATTCTTCAAAGGTACAACAATTCACATTCAAATTTAGCCTTATAGTAGTTTAGAATGCTTATTTAAAAGAAAGGCTCTTTTAACATGTACATTTAAATAATTTATTGAATATAATTGAATGTTTTTAACGACATACACAATTTAAAGTAAAAAAAAAAAGGCTAAAATAATTGACATACAGGATTATTGAAAAGCACATCAGCACCGAATATAAAGATTTATCAAGACCACAATGATAATCAAATTATCCCAAAGCTATCAGACAACACTAAGTTATCAGGCCATCTTACTTAGGATCAATTTTTAAAACAGTTATTCAACTTGCACAAATCTAAATGTTCTTTTTAAAAATCAGGATGCATTCTGAGATCTTTCTATGCCAAGCACATTCTGAAAAGTATGTCATTATTAATTTAAAACATTATGGAAGTCTAATCATAGAAAGCTTTCTATTGTATTTCAGAATGCTGCAAAAAATTATTATGGTAAACCATTTTTTTAATAGTGTTTTTTTTTAACCTTCTTAATTCTATGCCTATCAGTTGTAAAGGATGTCATTCTTTACTATCAGGGCGTTTGGAAAATATATTTTATACCAGATCTCAGTCGTTAGACAATCAACAAGGAAAGCAAGAGAGACTGAACTTAACAAGTAAATCTATTCTCACTATGTGGTTCTTCCCAATTTTGAAGTTTGGCTTTTTTTTGTGCTATGATTGCCATATTGAAAAGCTTCAACTGAACTTCACAGCACTTGACATGAGGTTTACAAAAATGTTTCCTGACAACTTTTGAAGTTACAAATGTGTTGAATGTATATGAATAAATTAAAGGCCTAAAGAACTGAAAAGTGCCTTAAAAATGCAACCTGTGGCCAGGCACAGTGATGCCCACCTGCGGTCCCAGCTACTTGGAAGGCTGAGGTGAGAGGAACCCAGTGTAGGTTTTATGTAAATTTATGTAAATTTTGTTTACTTGGGATGTGTTTATTCTTTCATATGATTGTTCTACAATTTGATTCTAGGTATCACAACATGCTGGATGAAATCCCAAGAGCATTTCAAGGAACTTAAACATATTAAAAGTACAGAATGTAAAACTATTCTCAAGGTATTAGACAGGTTACCCCAAATCACCCAATATAGTAAGGCACCCACACTCAGGTACATACCCATAGGCGAAGTCACCTAGGAATTCATAGGTTATGAATGAGCATGCAGGCTCCATAAGCCAAAGCTCTTAACTTCTGCTGTTGTTCTGAAATATTTACAGGCAAATGTGACTGAGATCAAGGAATATGATTTGTCCACGGTCACACAAGCCTGACATAATAAAGCCAAGAAAATACATTTTAATGCTAAATATTATAAGTACTTACATAACATTATTTAGAACTTAATTATTTATTAATGATATTTGGTGACTTTGAAACAAAGTTATTTTAAAACTTTCCTGTTGTGCACATTTATAAACAATAACTTTGAAGGAAAATAAATTTTGATTTTTATCAGACTTTTTCTTATAAAATTAGATCAGCAAGTCTATAACTAGTATCATTCAAGTGTTAAAAAGTTTTAATGCTTAGAGCATAAAGCAAATTTTATGTATTCATTTCCCTCTGAGTTTAAAACATAAGTCCTTAAATTTTATTTTCATAATCTTTTTATCAGTGTATTTTGAGAAAATACAAAACTCACTTGCATTCATACAGGGAAGTAATTTACTTTAATTATTAAAATTATTTTCTATGCACAGGTGGTATATGTTTATGTAATAATTCCCACTTGCTCTAGAAATAGCCATAAAATGTTATTTGCCTTACATATACAGCTGTACTTAATATTTTCCAAATGTTTTTCTCATCTTTAATTTTAAATGTTTATTCAAACAAAAATAATATGAATAGGCTAATAATATAAAATAATTCTTATCTTAAAACATGTATAGTCTTATCAAATTTTAATGATTCTAATTAATTTAGTAAGAAATATTCTAATAGCACAATGTTTGCAAAAGTTGATACTCAAAGAAAACTATGTTTTTAAGGGAGAAAATAGGGCAAAAAAGGCAGAGGAATTAAATTTTTATAATATTTCAACAAGGTTGGTTTGTGTGTCTAGCTGAGGAAATAGTAACAGGGTTGTTTATGAATGGTTTGTGAGAAACTTTTTCTGGATATTAGCAAAGCTTCCCTGTCAAATAATGAGACAAAAACCCGAGATTATTTTTATAGCAAACAACCCTGTTACTATTTCGTCAGCTAAACACACAAACCAATCTTGTTGGAATATTATAAAAATTTAATTCATTTATTCTTCACTTTCTATACATTTCAGTGGCTATCATTTTTTGACTATTGTGAATAATTTTGCTATGAGCATTTGTGTTCATGTCTTTGTGCAGACACATGTTTTCATTTTTCTTAAGTATACACATTGCAGTAAAATCTCTGGGCCCTGGAGCATATCTCTAGCATTTTGAGGAAATGCCAATTTTCCACAGTGACTGGACTACTTTTAATTCTGCTAGCAGTGTTTAAAGATTAATACTTATTCATCAACGCTTGTTCTTAGCCATATTTTTTTCTTACAGTATAAAATGTTAGTTTCCTTATCATTTCATTTTCTTAATACTAATCTATTAAACATCCTTTCATGTTGATATTAATCATTTGTATGTATATTTGGGGAAGTATATATTCAGGTACTTTTCCCTTTTATTTGTTTTTAAATAAAAATTGTATTTAAGGGATACAACATGTTTTGAGTCACACACATATATATAGTGACAGGTTACTACAGTTAAATAAATTGGCATATCTATTTCTTCACATGAGTAGCTTTGTGGTGGTGGGGAGCGGGGGGGGGGGAGTAGGTGCACCTGAACTCTAGTAGCTTTGCAAATTCCCAGTGAAAAATACTATTATCTATAGTGATCACCTTGCACATCATAACTCTAGACTGATTAGTCCTATTTAACTGCATCTTGCTAACTTTTGCCAACATCTGTCCATTCCACTTGCTTCTCTTCTTGTTAACTATCATTCTCCTCTGTGCTTCCATGTATTCTACTTTTTCAGATTCCATAAATAAGTGAGATCAAGCTATATTTTTGTTTCTTTGATTCCTTTCACACAGCATAGTGTTTTTGTCATAAATAACAGAATCTTATGTTTTTAAGTCTGAATTATACCTCCCACATATGTGTGTGTTATATATGTACTTATTTCTTTACCCATTCATCTCTTAATGGACATTTTAGATTATTTCTATATCTTGGATATTGCAAAAATGTTGCAATGAATGAAGGATATATTCAGATCCTTTGCTCATTATTTAGCAAGTTTCTTTGGGTATTTTTTTTCTATTGAGTTGTGTGATTTCCTTGTGAATTTTGAGTATTAACCTTTATCTGATATAAGATTTGCAAACATTTTCTTCCAAAATTTAGGCTGAATTTTAATTTTCTGATTGTTCCCTTTGCTGTGTATACTCCATAGAAGTTCTTGGTTTGACATAGTCTCTCATCTTTGTGTTTGGGTGGTTTGTTTTTCTGTTTTGCTTTTGTTGTCTGAGGTTTTGATACCATATCCCAAAAATAATTGCCAAGAAAATTGTGAGCAAGCTTTTTACTTAATGTGCCCTGTTTTCTTCTAGGAGTTTTGTAGATTCAGATCTTATGCTTAGGTCTTTTGTTAATTTGAGGTTGACTTTTATGTGGAGAAACATAAGGGTATATTTTCATTATGTTGCATATGGACATCCTATTTTACCAGCACTGTTTATTGAAGAAACTATCATTTCTCCATTCTTCTTCTGGTGTCTTGGCCAAAAATCAGTTCAGTGCATATTCTTGCATTTATTGCTGTTTTTTTTCTGTTATGTATTTTTTTCTGGTCTGTATGTGTGTATTTTTCCCTTTATTATTTATGCTTTATTATTATTAGCATTAAAGTTTTTAGTATAATTAAAAAATCAGGAACTGTGTCTTCAACTTGGTTTTCCTCCTCAAGATATTTTTTTGGCTGTTCATGGTTGTTTTGTGCTCTGAAATTTTGATTTTTTTAAAAAAAATATTACCTGCAAAAATGCTGTTGGAAATTTGAAAGAAATTGCATCAGATTCATACATTGTTTTAGGTAGTATAAACATTTTAACAACATTAATTCTTTTAACAAACTGACATGTTATCTATTTCTATTTATGAATGGCATCTTAGATTTTTTGATCAATGTTTTATACTTTTAGTGAACATATTTTTCACAGTTGGCTAAACATATACAGTGTTTTATTCTGACACTATCTTAAATGAGATTATTTTATTGATTTTTGATAGATCATTTTTGCTGGAAAGAAACAAGTTATATGTATGTTGATTCTGTGTCCTTCCATTTTACTGGGTTTATTGGTTGTCACATTTCTCCCTACTCCATGGATTTTTAGTGTTTTCTACAGGAGAGATCATTCTGTTTGCAAATAGTGATTATCTATTTAAACCCATTTTTAAAAAAATAGGTCTTTTTTTTCTTCCTCTTTGGATAAATTTTAAAATTAAACTTTCCTGGATTGTTTTTATTTTTTTTATTATTTCTGATTGTTCTTGCTAGTTATATCAAATAGTATGCTTAATAAACTGGACATCTGTATCTTCTGCCAAATTGTAGAGAAAAGGATTTTAAGATTTTCCTCACTGGCCAAAATACTAGCTGTAGAATTTCATAAATGAATAGATGTTGAGCTTTGTCAAGACATTTTCTACATTTATCAAAATAGTCTTATAATTTTTATCATTATGCTGTTTGTGTGGTGGATCACATTGATTAATTTGCCTATGTTAGAACAACCTTGTATTCTAGGGATAAAGTCCACTTGGTCATGATATGTGTTCTTTTGGAAGTGTTTTTAAAATAGGTTTGCATCTATGTTTATCAGAGATATTGGCACACAGTTTTGTTTTGATTCATTTTTCTTTTGATGTCTTTGGTATCAAAATGATGCTGGCATTTGAAAATAAGTTTGGAAGTAAATTATTACCTTTTAAAGTAAATTTCTTATCTTATTTTATTGTTTTTATATTTACTATTTAATTTATTTCAGTTTTGATCTTTATTATTTCCTTTCTTCAGCTAACTTTTGAGGTTACTTCGTTCTCATGTTTTTCTAGTTTCTTCAAATATAATGTTGTTTATTTAGATGTTTCTTTTTTAAATTTAGTGTAGGTGTTTATCACCATAAAACTCCCTTTTAGTACTATTTTTGTTTTATTCCATAAGTTTTGGCAAGCTTCATTTTCATTTTTATTCAAATTTAAGATGAGAATAATTTTAGAATACGCTGAGGTTGGAAAGTCCTAAAATAGGAAGGAACTGCCTGAAACAGCTCAGACTTTGTCCCTGACTGTTCTGGAGAAGGCTGTCCATTGGTGCTGTAGCCATTATGTCACATTCCCCTAGGGTTTCAAACCCAGAGCTGATGCTGTTCATCTCTGTTGCAAGTGGAGCACCCACAGAAGAAGCTCTACCTACTGTGGGCAACTTCCCTGAGCCTTGGGAGAATGTTTTGCCATGAATCAAAGTTGTCACTTACTGCCTATCTGTAAATAATAATCCTGTAATTTATTGTATGTGAATGTTTTGTGTCACTAGACTCAGGCAAGTAGCAAAAGTAGCCCAAGGTGCAGGTGGGCTGAAATGCTCCGACTTGGTTTCTGGCAATTAGCAAGGTGAAAATCTTTGTTACTCTCCATGCAGGAGAACCCTCTCTTGGGATTGATAAATCAGCAGACCTACTGTACAGTATTTAAAATTGTTTGACTTGGACATGGGTTTTAAGAAATAAGATGGATTGCTATTTTTTTTTCTTCAAAAATGCTATAGGAATTATAAAGAAAACTTGTGTTAGAGCTCAGGCCATTAAAAACCAGAGCATTAAGAAGTCCAATAAGAGAAGAGTGTTCTGAGTGTGTCGGAATGAGTATTTGTATAAGTGAAAATCCTTAGAATTAATGAAGCATGCTGGAGGTAGTTACTGACTACAGGATTATTGATAGCATGGGAGATAATTCTTGAAAGACAAATTGATTTCAGATTGCTGAATGTTTGGGTTTTAAGTACTTAAGGGTCTTTTAAGAAGAAAACAACTACACATTTTGCTGTTGCTATTGCCATTGCTATTGCTTTGTACCATTCTCTGGAATAGAGGAAATAGATACATTAGGGAGATAGTAGATATTATGAATCCTAGATACATCCGTCATAAGACAGAGTCTCAATTTAGGGTTCAGTCTGTTATCTAAGTGTGAGTTGATAAGGATCAGAATCAGGGAAGTAGCTGTGTGAATGGAAAAACAGGGTCCAAGTGTGATGAAAGTTATGTGTATTAGACTGGCAGACTTCAGAAGAGAGAGAGAAGCATCAAAAACAACCATGACTTTATAAAATACAATGAAAACAAAAAAAGAAAGAAAGAAGTTGATCCTGGAGACTTTGCCTCCATGAAATCTGTGTACAACTGTTTATTGCTTGCAGATAATATCCTGCACTACAAGAAGATCTCAAATCTAAAGTAATAAGCAGAGAATGTGGTGCATTATATCAGAGATAATAAAACTGCATAGCCTCAAGTGTCTGCTCTGAAATTCCCTTCATAAAACATTAATTATATGAATGTGTCACATTAAGCACTTCTTGAGAAGAATTCTTATGTTCTACTCAGAAAGGAGGATTGATTTTTTTCTACTCTTGAACAGTGAAAATTCAGTTAAAATATTGCTTCTCAAGGACCTTACTTTTCTGCATAAGGCATTATTTAATATTGGCTATCAATTCAGGTAACAATTATTGCCAATGGCTAATCTGTTCCTAAGATATTATGAAACTGAACAGAAATTAATAGGTGGAATGTTTAATTATGAACAGTATAACTAATTTAAGTTCACCTAATATTTTGAGTCTTTGAAATTTTGAAGAAGCTAGAAAGACACATTTTCCCAATCAAAACACATGATTAATCAGTCAAAATTTCTCCAGTGTGGAAAAATATTATAATTCCCCACATTCTGAAAGTTTACATTTGGCAAAAGTATTGGTGCTTGTAATATAGCTGATTTGGAGTTTAATAATTTTCATTACTAGAATTAATTATAGGTATATCTATTTATTATTTCCATCATCAGGAAAACCTAGTGTAGCTCATTAGTCAAAGAATGACTTGTTACTGTCAACATCTTATCAGTTGTTGCTTAACCTCATAAGCAGTGGAGATTTAAGCCTTCAGATAACTTTGATTATTGATATTTATTGAGACAAAGCAATTAAAAATGCAATAAGATGACTTCCCTCATATCCATGTTTTTGAGTCTTGAAATTTTTATTTTTGGAAGCACTTTCTAAGGAAAAAATGGAGAAAGCTACTTATAAAGATCTAAATAAGCTGGGCACAGTGGTACACACTTGTAATACCATTTACTTGGGAGCTGAGGCAGGAGGATCAAAGGTTAGAGGCCTGGATAATTTAATGTAAATCTGTCTCAAAACACACTTTGAAAAAAGGACTGGGTGTGCTGGTTAGTGGTAGAGCACTTGCCTGGCATGCAAGAAGCTCTGAATTCCATCCCATTACTGAAAAAAAAGTATAAATAAAAATTAGTATCTTGGAAAGAGACCATACAAGTTAAACCCAAAATGGATTTGGCATGGTAATACTGTCTCTAGAAAGGACTATAGTTACTATAGCACTTAAATAGTGAGACAAATAAATTTCTGTGAAGGAAAATGTTTGGTAATAAGAGGTAGTACAAAAACTGGGTCAACTAGTAGCCTTTTACTTCTTACAGCTTAGCAAATCTGGTGGTTAGAAAATGGTGTATCACAGTCCTTTGTTTTCTGTGTTATCAAGTAAGCTTATGAAATGCTAAGCAAAATTAAAAAGTGAGATTGATCAAAACAAAACTTTTATTTGTTAAAGAAAATTTAGCAATAGAGTGAAAAGCAGCTCAAGAGGAGATAACATATTTGCAAATGATATATCTAATGAGAGTTGATATTCAGAATATACACAGAATTTCTACAAATCAACAAAAAAGTAATGGTATTAAAAAATGAGCATAGAAATTATAGAGACTTAGCTCCAAGGATATACAGGTAGTCAATAAAATGAGAAAATATTAACATTACTAGTATTTAGGAAAATTAAAATGGAAACCACAGTGAGAAACCACATTTCACCCATTAAGAAAAATGTTGTTCTGTTACTTAGAAACAGCATCCAAGAATGAAAAATACATGATAGCCTGTCAAATCTAGTAGCCCACTTAGGCTCAGGGAAGAAGGCTACTACCTTAGGCTTCATGCTTTAGAAGCCATAGTGATATGGAGAATAATTAACCCACACACCATACACACTCACCCACAAAAAATGGCATCTCTCTCATTGGGCATTCAGAACCTTCTATCAGTACAATGCTACTGGGAAACTTTAAATTCCTATTTTTATAGCCAACTTCTTTAAGACCCCAGGGGAATTCTGCATATTGATTTTCCTGTGATCTTGAAACAAAAAGGAACAAGTTCTAAATATCCTGAAGTTTTGTGAACATAACATGCAGTATACTGAATTGCTACATGCTTCTATCAAATTCCATAAATGGAATGCATTCTTGAATATAGAGTTTCACATACTAATAATGTCATATATCAAAGTTTATACTGATGGGGGCTTCATTCCATGGTTTCTGAATTACTCACAAATTGGTGTATTATTTTGATAAATTATTTAAGTTGGAAAATTATTACCAATGATTGCAAGAAAGTGTTTCAGTATTAACTACACATTATTTATATTAAGTCAAAACACAATAATTAAAACATAAAATAGATTTATAAAATCAGAAACAAAAATTTAAAATAGTTTTAATATAATGTTTTAAATATCATCTTTGATTTAAAATGTTTATATATTAATTAATTTGTATTTTACCTATAATTTTTATACATCATTCTGAATATTTTTGCAGAAATACACTGTTTTGAAATTTTTTTGCCATATATAATTAAGATTTTCAGCTTCTATATTTATTTTCACTATTACTTTTAATAAAATTATATGTTTTTATATGGATTCATTTGCATGTAAATATAGTTATAAATTTTAAGAGCATATAAAATCAAATTCACTAAATTAAAACCCTATAATTTTGAAATATATTCAAAATATCATAAATATGACAATGAATAGTACATTTGTATCATATTCCATTTGATACTCTGAATCAACTGTATAATTTAACATTTTACAGTGTGTTATAATGAAGAAATCACATCTATAGGGATTATTCACATTTCAGGAATAATATGTTTCTCATAATATTGATAAGAGAATTGAAGTTTGAACATATTAAAAAACCTCTAATAGTTCAGATGTGACATTAAGAATGTAACAATATTTCAAAACCTATATTCTAATTATTAGGAAATACCAATTTTCTATTTAGGATATGATGACAACAACATCCAAGAATTGGTATCAATATCACTGGACTCATCACTTCAAAGCTATGCAGCATATAAGACCACACATTATTTTCCTCCTCTTCAAAATAAGAGTGTGTCTCATAAGGGATTAGTTTGACAATAAAGAGGGACAGAGAATTATTTGTTTTGCATTTTATGTACGTTAATAATCCCCAGAACCAATGATATGAAGTAACTATTATTATTCCCATATAGAATTTTAAGAGCCGAAAGTATAATTAATTTCATCAACGTGTTATAGTAAACTTTTATCCCATTAATTTGAAACATGCTATAATTCTAATTGTATCATAATCCTCTCAAACAATTTAAATATATATGTATGTATATGTGTATATATATATATATATGTATATATATAAGTTGACATTCTATATGTATGTATTTATCTTTGCACAGCACATTTCTTAAATCAATCTTTAAAGTGATGTTCACACATATGGAGAATCTGAGATTCATGTGAGTGCAAGGTTATACTTCCTACTTCCTAGAAATTTCCCAAAATTTTTTCATCAAACTAATTTATTCTTTTTTCATAGTTAATGTTTGTTTTCTTTAAAGGAGACTTTAAAATCTCCTCTGCAATTTTAAGCAACATAAATGAATGTCCCCCATTTTAATGAATAATGTTTTGTTCCTTGTTATGTTAGTAAACTTTTATCATTGTGACCAAAATACATCAACAGAAAATCTTAGGGGAGAAAAATTTTATTTTGGCTCATGATTTCAGAGGTTTGGTCCATGGCCAGCCAGCTTCATTATTCCATGTTTATGGCGAGGCACAACATTGTGGCAAAAGGACATGGTAGAAGAGAACTCCTCAGGTCACAGTGGCTGTGAAACAGAGAAACGAAGAGGAGACAAGAGACAACATATAAGCCCCAAGAGCACACTGACAGTGACTTATTTCCTCCATCCATGTCCCACCAGCCTATAGTTATCACCCAGTTAGTACAAATTGGGACAGACTGATTAAACTATAGCTCTCATACTCCAATCATTTCACCTCTGAATATCCCTGCATTGACCCAGTTGTTTTAGAGGAACACCTCATAATCTAACCACAATATTTTGCCTGTGGTCCCCAAGAGTTCATGTTAATCTCACAAAGCAAAAGGCATTTATTTAGTCCATCTCTAAGAGTTCGCAGTCTTAATATTTCCAGTATTGTTCAAAATTCTATGTCCAAAGTCTCAGCTAAGACTCAAAACAAATGCTTGGCTGTGAACCCCTGTAAAAATCAAAAGCAGGTCATTTTTTCCATTTCCTGTTAGGCATGAGTATGGTGAGGAAACAACTGTAGCTTCAGGATCACCTGCTTTCATTGTGTAAATATTTCTACTGTAAAAAATGGTCAAAATAGCTAAAACCCAAAGGACTTTCTGTAAAACTGTGGCAAGCATCAGGGTCACAAAATGATTCAGTATATCAAGTGAAAAAATTGCCTGTATATCCAAGGAAGGAAATGCTATGATGTACAGACAAAGCCAGGTTCAGCAAGAAGGCAAAAGCACACGCACAAAAAAAATTGTGTTAAGGATTGAATGTGTTGAGCCTAACTGCGGATCCAAAAGATGCTGGTCATTAAAAAATGCCAACATTTTGAACTGGGAGGAAACAAGGAGAGAAAAGGCCTTGGGTCTGTTTCTAAACTTAAAAAAAAAAAAAAAATTTTTTTGAGGGAAATATATTGAAGCTTCAGGAAAATTTTAGTGTAGGAAAATAAATACAATGTTATAATCATATCCCTCCAAAAAATCAGAAGCAAGTTATACATATACAATATTGAATGGAATAAGCATTCTCATTCTAAAAGGAAGAAGTAGGAGCATATGAAAAAGGGAAAGGACCCAAACAAAGATGGAAAACCAGCTGGGTGAGCAAGTCTTTTTAGCTCCACATCTGGCACATGGTGCCCATGGTAGAAAGGTGTATTCTCCAAAAAGCTTGAACAGCCATGTCCTTTCAGCTTGTCTATTGAAGCTCTCATTGCCTTTCTCTTCATCTGGACTTCCCCTCAGACAGGAAGTTTTCTCAGCAGTGGTCACATTACTGGTGTCTCTTAGGCCATGGGGTCTCCAGTGCAGCTTTAGCTTTCTTCTCACGGACTCATGCATCTTTCTTTCAGGGGAAACAGGTAGGGATTCTGACTCTGCCCCATTTTGCCTTCCGCCTAAGCCTTTCTTTGAAATCTCAGAAGAAACCTCCATGACCCCCCCCCCAACACAAGCATCCTGAATTCCTACAGAACCCGCATTTCATGGATAGTGCTAAGATCTGCCCCCGGCTTGAGCAGTAGCTGAGTTTTGGGGACTGTCGCTGTTGAAGCAGCCACTGAGTACGTGGATTCCTGAGCACAGCACTGAAACAACTTTTTAGAATCCCTGTATGAGAGGAGTGCTCCTAAAATCTCACCTCAAAGGAATTTTTACTTTATACCGTTAAACCCGGGATGGATATGGTTTTTCCAATTTCTGAGATTCCCTCAAGATATCTTTTCTATCATCCTGTGCAAAATGCTGTACAAGTACAACTGCCCTGACCCCAATTTTACATGCACTTTTCTGGTTATGTTGAAAGATTTTAAAATCCTTCAGCTCTGCTTTCTCTTACTGATTATTTATAATAAGCCTGGCTAAAAACTGCTAGTAATACTTCTGCCACTGCCTGAATTCTGTGCTACCTTATAATTGGCTCAATTAACACATCACTTTAAATTCTTCTTCATAAAATATCAAGAGACGGAAAAAATTTATAAACAAGTTCTTTGCCAGAATATGCCATGAATGGCCTATGGTCCAATTCCCAACAGAATTCTCATTCTTCTCTAAAAATCTCATGAGCACAGTCTTTACAGTCCACATTCTTATTTGTATTATGGTCTAATCTCCCACCAGAAGCACTAACTAAAATCCATTTACAAAATTCTAAAGCTTTTTGAGATTGCATCTCCAAACTTTTCCAAACTCCTCACACAAACCTGTTCCAAATGCTTTTTATCCATGTTAGTCACAGCAATGACACAACTTATCAGTTTCAATTTCTATATTAGTCAGCTTTTTATAGATTTGACCAAAGCACATGACCAGAAGAAGCTAAATGAAGAAAAGTTCACTTGGCTCAAAGTTTTAGAGTTTCAGTACATATGGAGTCAGTTCCATTGCCCTGGACCTAAGATGATTCAGAGTATCATAGCAGAAGGGCATAGTGGAGGAAAACAATATAGGGCATAATGACCATGAAACACAGAAAAAGGGAAGAGAGAAAGAGGAAGAGAAATGTGCCAGTGAGCAAGATATAATACCCATGGAAATATTTCCAGTGATCCACCTCCTCTAGCCATGCTCCACCTGTCCATCCATTTAGCCAATTCAAATTAGGATGGGTTGATCAGATTAAAATTTGAGTTATATAATCATTTCACTTTTGAATATTGCTATGTTAACCCAAGAGCTTTTGGGGGAACAGCTCATACCCAAATCCTAACACTTGGATTCAATGTCTCCAAATCTGATATGGCATTCAATGTACCCATGCCTGCACTGCTGCAGTAGCAGTTGAGGATCTCTGAATTGCACTCCTATACAATAGAACTCCAAAGCTCAGGAAAAGGAAAAAAAAATACAGAAGGAACAAAAACTATAGAATTAAATGACTTTAATCTACTGGTCATTCACTTACCACTAAATTAAAATTATCTATGCCATTATATAATTAAAAACATTTTAAAGACATATTTGAAATTATTGTTTATACCAGATAGTATTTTGTAAATGTTGAGGAGTAAAAATCTAGCATTCCATGCTAATGTAGAGCCAAATCACCACAAGAGTCAATCTCTGAGGAAATGAGAACAATTAAATAACTTTACATTTCAAAATCTCAAAATATTCACCATCATATACAAAGTTTAAAATTTCTAGAGTATTTGTTATGTAAATTAATAATGTTAGTTGGATAGTTATTCATAAAGTAAATATTGGATCAACTGAATAATGAACATCAAGGAATTCCGTGTTTTAAATTACCCTGTCAGAAACAAAAGTATAACCAGATTTATGAAAAACTTCTGCTACAGAAACTTGTAATGAACATTTCATACTTTAAAAAACAATTATGCAATGTTTCTTGATATTGAACAAAAGGCTTATGATAATTTGAGAAACAGTTATTTCACAAAGTCAATGGAAAATTTTAAGAATCTGTGAAAGTAGAAGTTACAATTTTCCCCTCAAAAACTTTTATGTAATAAAAAATGATTCCAGGAGTCTTTGCAGCGAAGTGACTACTTTCTAGTCAACTTTTCCAACTCTCTGGGGTAGAAGTGCTTTTCTGAGTGGATTTAGCATCCACTGAACATCAATAGATCTCATCTCTCAGGTTGTGGGGAATGGAAGTTACACTAGATGAAAAATTCACTAAAGGATCTCTCAAGAATAGACTTGAGCTGATAAATTTAAAGATCAGAAAACTGGAAAATAGATTGATCAAGACTATGTGAAACAACAGAAAGAATAAAGTAATAGAATGAAATAAACTGAACAGACTCTAAGAAAAATGTGAGACAAAATAATGTGTACCAACATATGTGCAATTTGAATACCATAAGGGTAGAACAAAGGTGCAGACTAAATATTTGAATAAACAATGGCTTGAAACTTACTCTATTGGGAAAAGATATTATATAGTTCTTATTATATATGCACAGATATCTGACACTATACACACATATTTAAAAAAATGAACAAAGACCTATATGTTATAACTAAAACTATAAATTTCTATATACAGTAATATTTGCACTAAATTCCAGATACTCATTAGGCTAAGGTGGGGGTCACTTGAGCCCAGGAGTTGGAATCTAACCTGGGCAAAGTAACAAGACTCCATCACAAAAAATCATGTGACAATAAAATTAAAAATAAAGAAAATAATTTTTTAAAAAGACACAAATGAAAGGACAACTCAGTAAAAGAAAAAAATGTTTATAATTCATATGACTAACATAGGTTTTGTATCCAGAATCTATTTTAAGAATTCGTAAAACTACAACAAAAAGAAAATAGTCTAAGAATTCGGTAAAATATCTGAATAAATATTTCTTCAAAGAAAATACATAAATGGTGCTATAACCTGGTGCTATAAATGGTGCTGTTGTCAAAAACTGTGAGTAAAAGATAAATTTTTACTTTAATAGTAAATTATCTCAGGTTTTATTTTAAGTAATGGGATGGTAACTACCACAAATAGATAATAAAAACCTAATATATATTCCCTGTATTTTCCCACATAGTAAAAGCAAATCAAAATCACAATATGATACCACATCCCACTTTCATAAATGGCTATCTTAAAACAATGCAGAATCCAGGCACGATGGCCAGCACCTGTAATGCCTTTGGCTCAAGGAGGCTGAGGCAGGAGGTTAGCAAGTTCAAAGCCAGCCTCAGCAAAAGTGAGGTGCTAAGCAACTCAGTGAGACCCTATCTCTAAATAAAATACAAAATAGGGATGAGGATGTGGCTTAGTGGCCAAGGGCCCCTGAGTTCAAACCCTGGTACCCCCCAGAAAAAAGCAAATGTTGATGAGGATGTGGGGAAATTCTCATTGCTTATATTAAAATAGTGTATTTAACTGTGCAGTTATTTTGCGTAACAGTTAAACAATTCTGAAAATACTAAGCAGTCATCATATGATCCAAAAAAGAAAAAAAAAATCTAGATATATTTCCAAAAGAAGTTAAAACCTGTGTCCACATGATTTGTTCATGAATGACTGCACCATAATCCCTTACAGCAAATCACGCAAATATCCATCTCTTGACAAGTGGATAAGCAGAATCTGATATGTTCATGAAATGAAATCTTTCTTTTGCTAGTGAAAAGGAAAGACTGATGCACAGTATAACAGGTATGGAATTCAACAAATATTACAAAATGTAACACTACATGTAAGAGCCAAAAGGCCAAAGTATGCTTGCTTTGATTTAGAAGGAAATGTCCCTAGTTGGCAAATTTAGGGTGGTAGAAAGTTAATTTATGGTTTCCTGAGACTGAAAAGGCAGTTGAAAGGGAGAATGGGGAATGACTCCTGGTGACCAAGGGTCTTTAAAGGGAAAGGAAGAAAATCTTGGTCAATAAGATTGCAATGATGATTACTTAAGCAATGAAAGTAGAATTGCACCGTTAAAACAAATGAATTTTTTCATGCAAATTATTTCTTTTGATAATACAATATTCTGTATGTTAAGAACTTTGAAATCATTTCCATAAGATTGAAAAAAAAAGTTACGATTCAAATTGAGAACACAATGATGACAAAATGGAGGCTTCAATGAGTGTGTCCTAAAAGGGGCCATTCAGCTGGGCCTATTTGTTACTACAAAAGAGTAAATTGGTGTAATCAGTAGAGCAGTGATTTATAATAGATCAATTAAACTGAAATCCTATGTACAAAAGAGTAGTACAAAATATTCAAATGTAACACTATTTGCTTGACTGATGTGATTTATAATACACATCTACAATAGCAAATCTATTTAGAGAAATTATTTGTATAATATTGTGACCACATGCATATCATGTTATACGGGGAAATATTTTGCATTTTGACATACAAGAAAAGGCTTAGAGAAACTCAATGTACATATTTTTATGTTTGTAGTCAAATTTTTCAAAAAAAAATACAACATTTTAAGGGCTCTAATTTTCTGATTTTTGAAAGTTGAAATATCAACTGTAAAGATAATACTCACTAATATTTTTTGAAGTGATAAGACTATATAGTTCTCATTGTACACTTGTGATTAGGGGAAAACATTGGAATATTAAAATAATACTGATTTCACCAACAATCGAATTTTAACTTGTATATCTTGTGAAAACCAAAACAAAACCATGTCTTGAGAATAACACATTTTACTAACAAAATCATCCAAGATCAATATTCCATCCAAAGGCTAACATGCTTCTGTGAGAAGCATATTTTTTGTGTTTATCATCTCATAAACTTTGCCTAGTATTGTTATGCCTATGACTGATTTATATGCAAAAGGAATTTTCCAGATACAATCAAGGTTACTAATCACCTGGATTTAAAATAAGGACATCATTTTGGATCAACCTGGTGGACAAAATGTCATCATAGGCATTCTGAAAGCAGAGGAAGTGGAAAGAATGATCTGTAAAAAGAGTGGACTTGAGGTACTTTGCTTAGCTTAAAAGTGGAAAAATGCAGCATAGGAAGAAGGGCAGGTGACTTACAGGAGCAGAACACAACCTTGGGTAACAGCCAGCAATAAAAAGGGGACTAAATTCAGCCAATGCTCTGAATTAATTTAGAAATAAATTCATCTTTTGAGACCCAAAGTGAGAGCTCAGTCCAACGCTAATACTTTGGTCTTAAGAGATTCTAAGCAAATCATTCAGGTGTGCCATACTGGACTTGTGACTTATGATCTATGAGATAATAAATGGTACTATTTTTCATCTGTTAAATTTATAGTAATTTGTTAAATTGAAACAGACAGCTGATATGCCTAGGCCAGTGAGATTTAAATTTTAGAATGAATTTTACATAAAGACCAGCTCTACATTAATAACTATGTTACTCATCTACTCATTTAAAAATTAATCTGAGAAAAGTACTCACATTACATCCATTCTTTTCCTTTATGTATTATTTTTATTACTACATCTTAATCCATATAATCCCCATAAGCATAGCAATGACATTCTTCACAGGGCTAGGAAAAAAAAATCCTAAAATTCATATGGAAGCAATTAATAGCTTTGAATAGCTGATGGAACTTTGAGCAAAAAGAGCAAAAGTGGAGTCATTACAATACTTGATCTCAAAACATTCTATAGATACAAAGGAACAAAACCTGAGTGGTTTTGATATAAAAATAGACTATATATAGACTGATAGAATAAAACAGAGAACCCAGAAATTATGCATACATCTACTGCCAACTCCATCTTGGAAAAGATATCAAAATATGTACTGGAGAAAGGACAGCCTCTTCCATAAATGGTTCTGGGAAAACTGGATAACCACATGCAGAAGATAAAAGCTTGACCTCATTTCTCACCTTGTACAACAAACAAACAAAAAAAGAACATCAAAATGGACCAAAGACCTTAATATAAGACCTGGCACTATGAAAGTACTAGAAATCCACACAGAGGAACAGTTCAAGATATTGGTATAGTCTATGATATTCTGTACAGAAGCCCCAAATACAAGAAGCAAAAGAGAAAAAAAAAAGGAAAGTTATGTTAAACTAAAATGATTTTCAACAGCAAAGAAACCAATCACTAAAGGGAAGACATAACTTACAGAAGGGGAGAAATACTTGTGAGAAGTACAGAAAATCTTAAATTAGAAAACACTAATCAATACCTTTGAAAATACAATTGATATACCAAGTGATATTTTGACAATAATCCATATCCCTTTGCCTGTTAAGTAACACCTTACTTTATTATGTGGACTTATTTTAAGTATGACATATAAAAGCTCTTCTACCTGAGTCTAACCAGTACGTAAATGGTATACAAATGACCCAGTTATAATAATGTGAACAGATGGATGTGCTCACCATCCAGGTCAATAAAGAAACTGTCTCAGACAAACCTGAACTAATCACCTTTACATAGACAAACAAAGTACTGTATTGTAATTGTTATTCTCTATTCTACAAAAGACTGCAAAATTCTTCTGTTAAGATAAATAAAAATCTTGTACAACTCTATGTTAGCACTGTTTAGCATAACAAGTGCCATTTAGCATTTCTATACCTCAGGAATAAAACAAATAGTGTAAGATTTTCAAAAGTGAGCTAAACAATGAAGGTATTTTACCTCATATATAATATAGTCAATTATAATATCTGCATGACTTCATCTATATTAAAATTAAAAACAGAATAAATAATGAAGTCAAGCAGATTCATAATTTGGTGGCAAAAGTATTAGACGTGTAAGTGCATGACTATAATAGCAGCAACTAGGAGACTGAGACAGGAGGATTGAAAGTGTGAGCCCAGCCTCTGTAACTTAGTGGGACTCTCTAAAATAAATAAATAGGCCTAGAGATATAGCTCAGTGTTAAAATGTCCTTAGGTTTGATTCCCAGTACCCAAATAAATAAATAAATATGTCCAAGCATGCTTCTAGATCACAATTAACTAATGTTATACGTGAAATTTTGTTCTCTAAGACTGTTTATTCCGCTATTGCATCACCAGTAAGTTCCCTTGGCTCAATAGCTTCAACATTTTTAGAATCTGGCATTCTTTCAGCTAAGAGGAATATATAATATTCCATAACATATAAAGATTAAATGAGGAATATGATGAATTAAATGCAGTACAAAGATAGAAAAGATAACATTGATATAAATGCCAGTCAGGCATTTTTGTGCAAACATATTTTACCAAATGCATGTAATTTACTAATGTGAATATAATAATTTTTGAACCCAGTACTTAATAATATTCATGGACATGGACTAAATGAATGGAGCCCTTGTGGCTAATGATCTTTAGTGAATAGTCTATATTACAGGAGAAGGCTGTTCTGTTTTTGCACCTTACTTTTTCAGAGAAAGCAAAGGAAGTGAAAACAGGTTATTACATGAGAGTAATCTTTAACATCTTTGGAAAACAAATATATGCAGTTTTATATCTAACTTCGGGACACTCATTCAGAGATAGATGAGTAGTTTCATAAGCATTAAGGAAAACTAGTTCCCAACTATTTCCACCTTTGCTGATGATATGTGTTCCACCTCAAATACATTCCACAACTTAAATCTATTTAAAATTTTAACTATTCTTCAATATATTATATTTTTTATAAATCTTTTTCAGTTTGCTAAAATTTATAGTTTCTTCTTAATATTTTGATGGAAATAGCTAAACAAATGATATTTGAAATTAATTTTTAATCCATTTAAACTTGAAGTCTTTATGAGGGGACTCTTTACTAAGTGCTGAATATGTAAACTTAGTTCCAGATTGCCTTGGGATTACATTTTAATTAGGAGCAAAAGTGATACTGAAGTAGTAATCCCTTAATAGCATGACACCATAGTGAAAATGCTGAATGCTGTGGGAATATAATGCAGGGACATTTATCCTGGACATCAAGATTAGCTTCCCAGAGGAAACTTGGCAGGACAAGTCACAGATTGCTTATTACCTTCCTGTCTATTTCTTATTTCATGATAATTTTTATCAGGGAAAAACAGATGTTATTTTTTTTCAAATGCTTTTACTGAATTATTGACTTGATCCTGTTTTTAAAATTTGGTATGTTGGCATTGATTGTTTTTTTTAGTGTTGACTCAGCTTTGCATTCTATAAGTGAAATATGAGTTTGCTCATATTTCAGTTTCTTATTATAGCTAATTAATGAGATATTAATATCTAATTTTCCTTCCTTTATTATATTTATCAGATGTAAGTCTTATGGTAATGTTGACCTCTTAAATTATGTAATATTTATGTCCAATTTCTCTATTTTCTAGAAAGTACAATGAAGAATTGTTATTTCTTTCACAAACATTTTGTAGATTTCAATCATCTACACAAAGTGCTTTCCTTTTGGAAAATTTTTAAACAACTAGTTCAATATCTTTATCAATATATCTGTTCAGATTATATGTTTTTTCTTAAATGTTATATTAGTCTGCATCTTTTAATTTTTTTCATTCCACATGCTATAAATAATAAAATATATAGAGTTGTTGATAATGTTGCTTTAGTATATTTTTGATGTCTAAGGATAAGTAAACAATTGTTTCCATCTATAACATTGGTAATTTGTGTTCTTTCTTTTTTTCTTGGATATCTTGGTTTGAGGTATGGCAATTGTATTTATCCTAATTCTCAGCTTTTAATACTGTTTATTTTCTCTATTGTTTTCCTGATTCAATTCTATTGATATCTACCATATTTGATTATTGAAATTTTTTCTAGTTCCAAATTTAGTTTTCTTTCTTTCATTTCCTCAAAGTGGATTTTAATTTATCAATTATCTATCTATATACATACATATAAATATATATGTATATTGTGTGTATGCATATATATGCACACAGATATAATATATTTTATAGACTATATTTTTGGAGTAGTTTTAGGTTCACAGAAAAAATTGAGAAAGTATAGCACAAATATTTTCCATATATCCTAATCCCATACATGCATAGCCTTATCCATTAGCAATATCTTTTGTCAGAGAGATAAATTCCTGATAATTGAAAGACCTATGTTCACACAGACTAATGAGATAAAGAATGTAGTTTATACTATATTTAATTCTTGCTGTTGTGCATAGGTCTAGGCAAATGTATAATGGCATGGATCCATTACAATGTATTTGCAGTACCCTAAAAAATCTCTCTGCTCTATCTGTTCATGTTTTTCTCCTCAACCCCAAGCTTTCTACAACACTGTAATTTGACTTTTGTTTTCATTAAAACATTTTGTTTTTTATAACATCAATGCATACAGTTAATGTTAAACATTTTCTAATAACTACTGCTTTGGCTTCCTCCCATAAATTTTGGTTTTATTTTCTTTCTAATTTAGCTCAGAGTCTCTTCATTATTTCCTTTGAAACTTCCTCTTTGACCCACAGACTTTTGAGAAGCACACTCACTATTCAATTTCAAATTGGGTTGGGGTTTTCCAGCTATATTTGTGTTGCTAATTTCTACTTTAATTACCCCTGGTCTGCAGGCAAAAATTGCAGACCTCTAGCCTCTACCAATTTTAAGGCTAAGAATTCTGTAAGATAACAGCTGAAACCTACAGGTAAGAATTGTATACTTTGCTAGAGCCTTGAGTTTTTGATGCTCTCATAAATGTCATTTGTAAATATTTTGATTCATGATTTTGTTGTTGTTGTTGTAGTTCTGAGACTATAAACGTTCAAGTAACCTCTTCCAGAGCGGAACATGTCATTCAGGTTAGGTAACTTGAATACACATTCTAGATAGGTGATGGTTTCTCATATTTGGTTCACAATAAGCTTATTTTTTTTCCTTTAAAGTAGAGTCAGTATTGTACATTGACATCTCCTTTGCTTGCAAATTATATTTTCTCTGTCTATAAAATTCCAGTTGGCTAGGAGGATTTTTTTAACATGTGAAAGATGTTTACTCCACTCTATTCTTGTTTGCTTGATTTCTGATGAGAAATTTTATGTATTTATTTTTATTTTTCCAGTAGAAGTAAGTGCCTCCATCTCCCTTCTAGCAGTATTCTTCTTATTTACTCCTTGTGTTTACTTTTTTATTGTTTCAGTATGATATGCCTAGTTATGGTTGTCCTCCCCATCACACACGCCCCTTTTATTTAGTTTGCTTGGTTTTCTTGTATTTGTGGCTTGTTGTCAATATTTTAAAAAATATATTTTACTATTATTTCTTCAAATTTGATGTGCTTCTTTCTTTCTTTCTTTCTTTCTTTCTTATCTTTCAATATTCTGACTACAGGCATGTTACACTGTTGTGGTTGTCACAGAGTGCTTTTCAGTTTTGAAAGTTTCCACTGAGACATCCTCAAGCTCATATTTTTTTCTCGGTTATGTACAGTTTATCAATGAACCAAGCAAAGGTCTTATTCATTTCTGTTACAGGATTTTTTTTTGTCTCTAGAATATTTTGGAGCTTTTAATTTTAGGATGTCCATACTTTTACATACATTATCCATCTGTATCTTTCTTACTGTCTAATTGGTCCGTTTGATTCCTTTACATATTAGTCATGAATGTTCTAAATCCCTACCTGTCCATTAATTTCATCACCTTTCATGTCTTGTTCTGATTCTTACTCTATTATTCTTTCTTTCTTCTTTTGGTATATCTTGTGACTTTTTCTTAATGGCAATACACATTAGGTAGAATTCATACTCTGAACTTTGAATTTTGATCTTTTCCTGGGCTAGTGACATGGGGTGTGATCTATGATGGTGGGCAGTGTCAGTGAACTGAAGCCCCAGTAAGCCACATGATAAGGAGTATTGGCACCTAGTGCTCCAGTGTCCTGGGTTGCTAAGCTATAATGTTTGGCAAACTAGTTGCATTAAATGCATTTTTTTTAACTTAAAAAATTTTCAACTTATGATCGGCTTATCCAGATGTAACCTCATCTGAAGTCCAGGACCATCTGTACTAGTAAAAGAAAAAACTGTGCTAGGGTATTAATAATGTAAGGTTCAGAAGAGGAGAAGCATTCTGTGTACTGATGATTTTGATTTCAGTCTTTTAGTGAATCTGTGCTTCTGGATTCTGAACTTCACAAGGGCATTTTTTTTTTTCCTGACATTACTATGGGAACTTGGTTGAGTTCCTGGAAGTAATTCACACAATATTTTATAATCCCCATCAATACGATGGGGGATTTCTAACTCTCAGACTTGTCTGCAGAGAGCCTCCAGGAATTCTTCAATTACAGTTAAGGGTTGTTCTGTGCTGGCGGTTCCCAGGGTGGTTTCACTTCGTAACTCTCTTTTCTGTCTAGCGATGACTCTATTTTTGTTTGTCTATCTCTACAATCATGGGAGACTAAGTTTTGTTCTTTACTTTTCCTCTCTTGTGGATCCAAGAAGAATTGTTGATTTTCCCATATTTTTCAACTCTTGCATTTTTAGGATGAACTGAGACTCCTAAGCGCCTTCTATACAAAACTGGGAACTGGAGTTGTTTTAGGCTTTTTAAAAGGCCTACTGTATTTTTGGGGCCAGTAACTTCCAAGTTCCCTACTGATTACACTTTACCTTGGCTCTGGCATTTCCCTCTGTGGTCCTCTTCTGGAACAGTCTGTCTCTAGAAGCTCTAGGTTATCAGAATGGCAATTGGAAGTAAGGGAATAAGAAAATTCTCTAATCTGTTAGTTCTCAGTCTTATGGTGGGCCTTCCTAAGTGTTTCTGTTTAACGTTCAGAGGTTCAGCTTTCACTCCTTTATCTTCTAATGCCTTTATTATCTGCAGAGGGCCTAGTGCCGTCATCCCTGGGTATTCATAGAGATTTAGTTCCAGAAACCCTTCAAATATCAAAATCAGTGGACATTCAAGTTGCTACTATAAATTGGCATAATATGAGCATATATCCCACACATACTCTCTTGTATACATTTACTAATCTGTAGACTCCATGTAATACCTAATATAACATAAACACCATTTAAAAAGTTTTACACTGTATTGTTTAGAGATTACGGACAAGACAAAAAGTCTGCCTATGCTCAGTACAGAAGTAATTAATTTTTAATGAATTCTGATATCTGATTAGGTGGATCTGTGAGTATATAAACAGAAGACTGTGTATTTCAGATCTCCAAATACAATTTATATTGTCATGTTTTCATAGCCTTCTCACCTGTATATTATATATTTTCTTTCTATTTCCTTCTACTTTTCTCCTTAGGTAAACGGTGGTGGTGGTGGGGGGAATTGGCCTGGAAATGCAACTGGATGGTATTTCCTTCTCTTATAAGAGATAAGATTCACCTTTGGCCTCTTGTTAGGTTCTTCTTAGACTAAAGCTGTTGTCCCTTAATGGAGAAGGCCCTGAGAGGAATGCATAATGAATACTCTTTCCATTTCACTATCAGAATTATGGGGTAATTTTCCTTAGATTCTCCTGGATGCTTCTTGTGAAAGCCTGTTGAATTTCCCAGAGGAAAAGTTTATGAAAGTGCATGCATGTGTGTGTGCACGCTTGTGCATACATGTAGAGTAAGAATGGGCATCTATAACAATGGCAGGCACCTTACTTTCTCAGATTTGCCTCACTTAAAGAATGAGAACAAAGATCAGTCAATACTTTTTATTAAACAAATGTATTCCTTATAGTTCCTGCTCTACAGCATGGATGACAAGCTGAAGGTCAGATTATGTCCCCTGTGAAAAAATACATGTACTGGCAGCTGTGAAGTGGTGTCAGCACCCAGTGCATGGACCCTCACTACCACTGTCTGGTAGTTTCCATCATTTGGCTGAATTGAGATTTAACGATGTCCTGGTTAGGTAAAATCAATCTGATAATTGAATTTTGAAGGTGGAGGATAGCAACAATTTATAAAGTAACTAAATTAATTTCAGGGTTTTTATTGCATAAGAATACAGATCTCAATTTTTACTGCTGAATGTGGTCCTGAGATAAAAACTGATATCTAGTGTCTCCATCATCCATTTGTTTTCTGTTTGAGACCTTCTCATGACTAGCATCTCTGCTATTCTAGACTTGTTTTATGAAGTAACTCTGACCCTGAAGCCACCACTTATCTCCTTTCTGTGACTTCTGCAATTGACATTTATGATGGTGTCATCATAAGGAAGTTTAAGGAGGTCTCTTGAGAATCAGAGCAGACCTCTACTTGAACCTCCAGGCTCTTGACATAAAATAACTTAAAGACACACCAGGTTTCATTACAGAGGAAGAGCTTTATTAGAAAATGAAACTTGGAGAAATGGGGAGATACACATTCTCAAAGTGGGACATGGGCTATATGGACAATAAGAAGAGCTTTGGTGGTGCTAGGCTTTTCTTTACAGGAAACTTTGTGAAAGGAGAGTACAGAATATGGTGAGGTAAATCCCCCTCTGCTTTATCAAATTGAAAATACATTGTACAAGATACTATTTATATATGAGTAAATATAATTCTGATTTTTAGATTTCTCAGAAATTTGGAGTGACAGGCCTACAGGAAAAACAAGTCTAGTAACTAAGTCTGTTTGTGGAGGTGTTTTTAGATTTATAGTATCTTTAGTATTTCTATCTTACCTCATTCCCCATCCCAGAGACTTTGGTTCCTTTTTCTTAAGGGTGGGTGAAGATCCATGATCCATCTTCAAGAACTGTTTCAAACTGACAAGGGGCAATGTCTCTGCCTTCCTAGAGATCTAAAGACTCTACCTTCCTGATTTACTAGGGACAAAGAAAAATGCCTTGAATGTTGGGATAGGTTGTAATCCTTGTGTTGCCATTAGCTTAACATGGGATTGTTGTATTCTAGAAGATCCAAATTTTATTAGAAGATTAATAATATAAAGGCTGGCTAATCACAGTGGTGCATGCTGGTAATCCCAGTAACTCAGGAGGCTGAAGCAGGAGGATCTTAAGTTCAATGCCAGCCTCAGCAACTTAGCAAGACCCTAAGAAATTTATCAAGACCCCATCTCAAAATTATAAATAAAAATGTTGGTGATGTTGCTTAGTGGTTAGCACTCCTGACTTCAGTTTCTGGTACAAAAAAAAAAAAATTAAAGAAAGAAAGAAAAAGAAAATGGAAACAGTAAGGTCTAAATAGTAGAAGGAATATAGAAATTAAAGTACTAATAGTGATAAAAGCCCAGTTAGATTAGACAAGCAAGCTATCTAATAATAGTATTATTATTATTCTATGCATTGCTGTACAATGACTTAACAGAATGTTAGACAGGCATAGAGGTGCATGCCTGTGATCCCAGCAACTCAGATGTCTAGGGCAGGAGGAACACAAGTTCAAGGCCAGCTTTAGAAACATAGCAAGACCCTGTCTCAAAGTAAAAAATAAAAATAAAATAGTCTGGAAATATATCTCAGTAGTCAAGTGCCTTGAGTTTAACCCTCAGTATCAAAATCAATCAATCGATCAATCAATCTATTAATCAGGAATGTGAGGAATGAAAGGAGTAGGGTTGCAGGAGAAAGCAGATCAGACTGGTTACTAATGGAGTAGAGTAATCCAATAATACAAAGAAAATTTCCCAGAAGAGTGAAAAGGAGCAAGATTCCTGGTATCTAGTGCACAGGGGAATTTATTTTAAATAGTTGTTTTGGTTTGTATTTCTTTGAACAGAACTAGAAGATCCCCTAGTGGCTCACACAAATAGAAGTTTTTTTTTTTTTTTCTTCTCTTCTCTCTATTATCATGTGGTTCTGCAAAACCACAAGAGGAACAGTTTTAATTTTATTTAAATGAGCCTGGGGTGTTGGACCCTGGTGTTTGATAGTTACTTGGGTGCTTAGGGAGATCTGGAAGGGGCCCATTCTTCTAGGGAATAACTGGAATATGTGTACATACATGTACACAAAATTACAAAAACTAGGAAACAAAGATTCTATGACTTTTACTTAACAGATATTAGATCCCTGAGCTTGAGGTCAAGAGAGTTACAGATGATGCTCAATAAACAGAGCATGCATCAGATTTAGAGTTTCAGAAATCAACACATAGACTTTCTCAGATGTCTATCATGTGACACAGTGAACAACAGGGATGAAAGAAAGATCCCGGCATATAGGACACATCTTGGGGAGGCCCATACAATTGGGAGTTGTCTGAATAGTATCTGTCAGTCATGAATGACGTTGAGGTAATGGTGTCAGTGGCCACTTGTCATCCATGAAGCCAACCATTACCACTGCCTGTGCCCCTCTGTAGGACACTCTAAAGGGAAATAGTCACCTTCCTCCTCCTCTTCCTTCCTCTTCTTCCTCCTCCTCCTCTTCCTTTTCCTTCTTTCAGTTTTGAGTTTGACAGTTGATCCTTGCATACGTGTTTTTCAGTCAAGACTGATTAAAATAATAACTATTAAATAACTATATATATATATATATATATATATATAACAGAGGGAGGGGGGAAAAGGTCAAAGAGCTGAAAACCTTTGTTTGAATTAACCCCTAAATTGTAATTTAATTACTTTCTTGAATCTGTTTATAAGAACTATTTTGGGCATGTCAACCACACAAGAACATTGACCAAATTTTCTTGCTTTTGTAGTAAAAGTAAATTTAAAAATTCTCTCTCTTGCTCTTCATCCCCCCCCCCTTTGATAACCCATCACAATGAGTCCTGATGAATACAATTCACATGGAGCCATTGTTTTGGACTAAGTTCCCACACTGGTCCCCAGCAGACCAGACTGAATATTAAAATGGAATCACTCGTGCTGAAGTTCCACATCGACAAGATGAAACTAAGCTGTTTATCTGACTTACTGAAAAATCAGTACTAGAAAGATAACAGCCAAATTTTCCCAACAAACCACTTTCACTTCACATAATAATGAAGTTCCTTCCCTCTGCCTTAATCCTTGCACAAAAAAAGTTAACTTGACCTAATCTAATATTGACTCAACAGTTACTTGTCTAGCTTTGTCTCCATGTCCCTGCCTGACAAGGAAAATAATTTCAAAACTACCAATTTTCTTTACATATTTTTATTGTTGTTTCTTCGTTTTTCAGCTCTATCTATCATTACAACCAACATCCTCTATTCAGTTCAATTGCACACTTATTCTGTTTCATGGAAGAAAGCATTGCTGGATTATAAAATTGACAATAAAGCCAATTAAGATTATTAAACTAAATGGTTGTAATTTTGTCCTTTGACAGATCCAAATAATCAAAATGGAGCAATATGTTTAGATTTAGTTAAATCCTTACTGACATCTGGTATAAGTAACACCCATCATCTCACATCAGGGCTTGCATTGTAACTGGAGCCCATGGTCTACCCCTTGGTGAGTGCAAAGCTGATTAGTGTGACCTGTAGATAAAAGAAGGGAGAAGTGTGTTTACTTGTATCAAGTGAGGAGCACACTGGAGATAATACACAAAGCAGTGCCAGCCAGAATAGAGAAAGCAACAGACTTTTTATTAGAGATACTTAAAGGTAGTTATATAAGAAACACTCATCACATATAGATGCAGGCACATTCTTGAGCATTCTCAGTTTGCAGTCATGCATTCTATTTTTCAAATAATGTACAAATGAATCAGGCATAGGGGTGCATGCTGTGATTGCACTTACTCAGAAAGCTGAGACACAAGGATCACAAGTTTAAAGCCAGCCTGGGAAATTTCCCAAGACCCTGTCTTAAAATGCAAACAATAATAATAAGGACTGGGGATGTAGCTGAGTGGTGGAGTATTTGGCTACACGTGGGAGGCTTTGGGATCAACCCCCAGTACAAAAAATGAAAGCAGTCTAGTAAAGAGGTTGAATCTGAGCAAAGCATTTATTATTTTAATGAGCTAAATTCACTCTTGAACACCTAAAACAAGTGAGTGGAATGACTTGGTGATTTTGGCTAGTTCCTTGTTAGTTTCTCTGTAAGGCATATTTTGAAAAACCTAGAAGAATCATTTAAAAAGGGGAGCAACTCTTGCCCCTGCCTCCAGTACGCATGGGCAATTGCCTCTAAATGTACCTGATTACTGGCTGACATTATTTCAGCAGAAGTAATCATCAAACAGTCTGCTTGTCTACTCATTGTCCACAGCCATGGATACAAAAAATTCTCATTGTACATGCCCTTTGCAAAGTCACCTTACCACTATTTCCTTTGTGAAGATGAATCTATCACCAATTAAAAAACAAACAAACAAACAACAATAACAACAAAAACCCACAGGTATCCAGGTATCCTCAAAAACAAAACAAATTTTCAAAAATTGGATTATATCAGAGTTACATAGAAGCGGATTTGGAAGTGTCCCCAGTGTCCCACACAAAGGACAAAATGAGGATCAAACAAAGTCATGACTCCAGTTGATTATACAATATGAACATTTTTCAGATATATTTTTGCTGAAATGAATGCTGATATTTATAAAATAACAAATATTTCCCACATTCATCAAGATGGGTATTGACAAGAAATCATCTAACTAATATAAAATAGGTCAAGAAAAATAATTATGCACTTCTAACTTGCCTGTCTGCAATATAACTTGGATTAATTAAACAAAATATGAAAGAAGCTGGGCCCAGTAGTTTATGCATATAATCCCAGAAACTAGGGAAAGTAAGGCAGAAAGATTGCAAATTCGAGGCTGACTTTGACAACTTATCTAGGCCCTAAGCAACTTAATGAAACAGTCTCAAAATAAAAAATGAAAGGACTGGAGACGTGGCTCAGTGGTAACGTGGTCCAGGTGTAATCCCCACTCCCCACTACCAAAAATAAATAAAATAAAATATTTTATAGTGTATCCCCAGTTAATAAATATAAAAGAATAATTTATCCTTACTTTGTATCATCTAATAAATTATTGGATTCAAGACACCAATTTGCAATGAAAGTTGTTATAAATAGATAAATACTGATGAAGAATGTTATTCATAAGGAAATGATTGTAACACTTGCTGATTTATAAAAAATGAAACAACTACCTTAAAGGCTTCTTGATATGATGCCATAGAAAGTTTACTATACTACACCTACCAAGTCCCCCTTTTGTTGCCAATAATGCAATATCACAAACTTGGTGAATCTGAAAATAAAGAGCTTTATATTTGACTCATGGTTCTACAGATTCAAGGTCAAGGGACTCCATATGGGGATGATCTTACAGCTGACCCTATCCCCAGATAGCTCAGAGAAATACATGGCAATAGATAGGGAGGGTATATGTGTTTCTTTTCCAGTGTCTCTCCCTGTTATGATAATACCAGTGGGATTCAACTATGGGAGTTCTACTCAGACAACCTTAACTGATATTAAGCCTTTAAACTTCAAAGTCAGATTAAATTTCCACCATCATAATTCCTCACAATAGTGACAAATTTCAATATATGAACATTTGGCAGGCACACAGGCAAACTATATCTCAACCATAGCACTACATATGATACATTCTTTTTTAAAATAATAAAAAGGAATTAAAACTCTATAATTACTAATTTTCAAGACACATTTACAGAAATGAAGGAAAAAGCAAATGTTCAAATGTAGAATGTGCAATAATTTAGAGGAAAGTGTTGTAGCATAAAAAAGAAAAGTAGTGGTTAGTCATAGATGATAGCTACAGAAAAAAAATAGTACAAAACAAAGCTCCTGTTTGGATCCTTATTTATACAGTGAGATAGTTATTGAAAAAGACCTCTTTCAGACAATTACACACATCTGAGCAAGCTTGTAATGGAATGGTAGCTGGTTTGAAAAATAACTTGATTATTTGTGAGTGTGAAAGTCTTTACCCAAACATGGTCAGGATAATTGAGATATCCTTTAAATCAGGACAAAATAAACAAACAAGAAAATGGGACATATGCAGTTTAGGTAAGAGGGGAATAGTACAGTGCAGTAAAGTAATGGTCATTTATATATAAAGTCACAATTTAACTGTTTCCCAGCTCTCTCATCTATTTCAAGTATAAATTCAATCCTGTGGATTGTATTTCCAGAAACTCTGCATCTATGTATAAAAGAGCTCACTTTACACCCCTCTTTGCAATTAAAAGGTAGTCTCCAACATTGTTCGTTCTTTCTTCTAGGTCATCAATTTTTCTATTTCTCCGAGGGATTATTCCTACTAGCATATGAACATGCTGTTAAAGTCCCCCTGTTTTCAATTCATTCTATTTTATCTTTGTAGCCAAAGTTGCTGAAATAATTGTTATCTTAAACATATCACTTCTTATTTTACCCTGAATCCACTCTAATACTTAAGAGTTATGGAATTATCAGTGTTCAGCCATTATTATGCTCACTAACAACCTCTGTGTTCTTAAGTCTCATGATAGTTAGAGGTTTAAACATTTTATTTTCATTTTTATTCATAAAGTACTTTTTAGCTATTCTCTACAAGTAAACAGGGCATGTTATCCCTCAGGAGCCTCTTTCTTATTATGTTGCTCTTTATATTGTGGTTTTTCAAAGGTGGTCCCTTCTGTTTCTTCAAATCTCACAAATTCATAACTATCCACAACTGACTTTCTTATCATTTTTTCTCTAATTTGCATTTTAAAATATTAGAATAATCATTATATGCTATATGATTTATGGTCTATATTTATCATTTATATTTTATATCTCCTGCATCAGAAAGTAAGCTCCAGAGATTTTTAAATTTAATCTTTTCCTCTTCTGATGTTATAACATTGCTTCAAATAGGGTCTGAGCCGTGATTGGTGACCAATGTTATTTCAGTGAAAACATGAACAAGTGGACAAATAAATGGTGTTTTGTAAATACTTTTTTGTAAACCACTTACTGAGAATGTTAAATAGTCCACAGTAACCTCTTCATATCAGGAAATAACCCTTATTTTTTCCATTTATTCAAGTATGTAGTGATTCTAAAATATATAAATATAGGAAAATTTTGCTCATTTTCTTACTGTGGGGAAGAAAGTACAATATTGTAAATACATAAAATCTGCAGAATTAGTAGATAAAATAATATTGGTTTAATTAGTTTATGGAAAGGTAAGCATGGGAAAACTTTAGATGTGTGAATCAAGTTTTCAATGAATCACTTTATATATTATATTGGGTCAATTCTGGATACTGATACAGATTGTTATTCCTTTCCCTCCATCCCCAAGATTTTTTTTTTATGATTGCTATTGTTGTTTAATTTCTTTTTTTTCTTTTCTTTCTATCAATGATTTTTTTTTTCTAAATTGATTGTGTAAAACATGTGTACTTGGCTGTGTGTCATCACTGATATTGCTGTTACAATAACTGCATGCCCTTAAGTGAAACAAAAATAATAACTAGCAAATGATCTAGACTATGACTTTGTATTTTGGCTGACCTTCTACACTCAGCTGATAGTTTACAATTTTGCCATTCTGTTTATATCCATCTCATGCCTAACCTGAAAATCAACTAAAGGTGGAAGTACAGGGCCCTCTGGTATCTTTCCTGTGCACATAACCAGCCCTGAGCTTGCATATGTCTTTATGAAGTACTATAATTAAGCAAGAACTTTTCAAAAACCTTTATTATCTAAACACCATATACTTCTATTGAAGGAAATCAATTAACCCCAACGAAATATGACATAAAAAGAGAAATATACTCATTTTTTATACTAAAATGTCTTACTACAAAACATGCCAAGTCATTTTCCCCTAATCAGTCAGACATTCACCAGCTCTGTTGGAATTTTATATAACCTTGTCTAAAAATCATTCTACTGAAGAAAACTTTTGACCAGTGTTCTTGATTTGATTTTTTTTAAATTTAAAAATAAGAAACAAAACAGAAATGAAATATTTGCAAGATTTTTCAACTTCTAAAAATATAATGGCATACATAAAAAAATTGAGAACTGTTCCAAATTTAATCCATATTATTGTTATCTTTATAAGATTGAAGTCTCCATAATAACACAGATTCTAATTTTTAAAATCTGTTTGCTTGAATTGTAAAGTGACTAGAAGGAAGTGTTTTTATTAGTACACTTAAATGGCAAGTACCCACTTGTGTTTTCTTCTAACCATGCGCCCCCATGTCTCTATTAGTGGTTTTCTTATTGGTAGCTCTGAAGAGATTGAAATAAGTGGTATTGGAAATTTCTCAGTAAAATCTATTATTTTATATTCTCCATACTAGAAGTCAGGACGATGAGTTTTACTTCTCCCTGCTTAGCTGTAGGACTGAATTTTTTATTGACTTTAAGTGCTCTGGGTGTAATGTCCTTCATGAAGAAATTAGGTAAATTTGACTATAAAATTATATGAATCTCTAGTAATGTGAATAATTAGTAATGAGGTTTGAAACTGATGAAAGTCTGATTTTCATGTAGAAGATAATTTACCAGTATTGTAGATCACTTGATGTCAAGTACTAATTCACCCAAATTATGATGTTGCAGTTGGGGTGACAATAATACTTCATGAATTAGTGGAATTCTATTAAAAAATTATCAGTAGAAGAAACTTTTCATTTTTTCCTGTATAACATGGTTCCAATATTTCCTGAGAGAGAAACCTTCTGTAAATATCTTGAGCACAAGGCATTTCAGTATAAAAAGGGACACATCAATGCATTTAATTCCTAAACATGATTCCCATGATTTGTTTATTTCAGGTTGATTTAATTTCTTCTAATAGAAATAATAATATCTGTACATTCTCTAACTTAGTTAAATAACTAAATTTATTTTGAGTTCTAAAATTTTTTCATAAAGTATTATTGAATGCAAAAGAGAAAGGTGAAATACTCAAAATTAACCAAACAATGACATATCAGTCTTCCATAGACTCAAATCCTAGTTAGACTATTTTCTTTTTAAAAATGAGAGATTATCTGGTTCTTTTCTCAATCACATCCCATACATATGCAAGCTTTCATGCTGTATAATTCCCTTAACTGTGTTTCCACCCCCCGCCCCCCAAGACTTCTTCAATTTACTTTGCTGCTGCATTCCATATACAATTGCAATGAGTGGTAGCACCAGTCTCCGATCTTAGCTACAAAATTTGTGCTCATATTACTCTTAATGGCTTTCAGATATCATTAGACATTTTTATTTTTATACTTCATTTGTTTTGTTAGTGTGTGGCTCCCCTTGAAGCATCTAGGATCTGTATGTATAACAAAAAAGCAGAAGTTTGAAAGCAAAATTTTTGTACCTCAAAGTTGCTGATGTTTTACTTTTATTTTTACTTGATAAGGCTTAAATCTACACACTAAACAACTTTTTGACTAAGTATATTTTTAATTTTTTTGCATCTCTAAAATTTAATTATATTCTTTGTGGTGTGTGTGTGTTTATTAAGGATTATGTGGCATTAAGGATTAAACACAAGACTTCATGCATGCTAGAAAGCATTCTGCCACTGACCTATACCCCAGTCCTTGTTAAATAAAAATTATTTTAAGACAAGGTTGGTTTTGAACTTACAATCCTCTTGACTTGGCCTCTTGAGTAGCTGAGATTACAGGCAGGACTGTCCACATTTTGTTTATTATACTGTTAAAGAAACAATTTGGTCTTACCAACCTATGACAGTGAGAATCTCAGTACCTCAGTTTTCTAAGCATCCCAGTTCTTTAACATAAGACTGTGAGAGCATTGATGAAAAATGAGAGTCCCTGTGCCTAGGACTGAAATTTCCAAATCTACCAAGAGTCGTATCTTCTGAAGTCTTCTTCATGCTTTCTTTTCCTCAAAGGCATGCCCTGATCATCCTTTTTCCTTTTCCTCTTGGACACCCAATGTAATTTGTTCTTGAAAAACATGTTTAGACTTTATGTAGTTTTTGTTCTCTTAATTCTTCTACAGCTTACCTGAGATAAGATGGCACACAAAACCTGGCTATCTACTTGATATGGTAAATAAATACATATATATATATATATATATATATATATATATATACATATATATATATATATATATATATATGAAAAAATTATTAAAAAATTGATTTACATTTCTATAAATTATGCCATAACTACTATTAAATTTTGTATTCTGCGTTGCATGAAGAAACTGGATTGTACTGTAGAATGTTGATTTTCTTTAGGAAATGGTACCAATGTCAACTTTCAGAGGTATGTCAAGTGACACAGCAATATTCCTTTCTGTATTCTTGATACAAATGTATCAATAAATATGCACCAAGAGAAAATGCAAAACATGCTGCATGTGTGGTGGGCACGATGGTTTTGATTTTCTTATGTAAACTACTATTGATATTTTATATGTGTATTGGGCTAATATTTTTGATTATTTCATAATTAAAATGAAATAATTTACATATTAATTCAATCACATCTTTTACTCTCTGCAGAGATACTGATGTATAAATATTAATAAGTATCACAGAAATATAAAGAAACATGCAATCTATAGTAGATATTCTGGAGTAAAAAAAAACTTCTCTGACAGATTATATTTGGGTGAACATTAAGTTTAAAATATCTACATGTATATGCTTACAGCAATGTTTTGAGAGACATTATAAAGAAAATCATAGGTGTGGCATAATAGTGATCGTTAGGAGATTCATACATAAGACAGTCACAGTTCTTTGCCTTCTGAGGTACTATCTGTTGATAAATTAAATGGTGAATCTCTTGAAAAATATATAGTCTATTTCCAACAGACTCTAACTACTGAAGAGTTTCATTACAGAACATTTCAAAGGACCACATTTTGTAGAACACTCAGTTTTATATGCTTCAACATTTTCTTTGAACATTTAAAAAAGAATCTCTTTTTACTTCCTCCAATGACCTTACAGTGTTGTACATGTTATGCACTTCAAAATAATCCACACATCTTTTGAAGGTGGAATACTGATAAGACAGCTATCTTTTAATATGTGGTTTAGATGTTATATTATTGCAAAATACAAGTGTTTACATCTGGTATTTTTACAATCTCATCAGGAATATGGAATGCTTGAAATTTAGCATTTATTTCTTTTACTATAGCTATGACCATTGTTACAATACTGTTTGATTTGCTTTTGTTTTTCATAATTCCCTTTAACCTAGACAGATACTTCACAAAACATGTCATCTCCTTGAAAGACTTTACATATGAGAAAACTGAATAGATTTAACATAATACTGATGAATTTAGAAATTTATAACATGAAGGTAAAATTTCACTTGCATGTTTGAATCTAAAAATACCTCTATTTTCTGCCATATATAGATTTCAGATTTTAGTTCAAATTCATATTCCTCAAATTTTGACTAAATAATTAAATAATTGGCTTTTGTATCTTTATTAACATGATTAGCTTTACAACTGTCAATTCACTGCTTTTTTCATATGTGTATGCCTATTGTCTTTGTTGCTACTCTTTTTTTTACTAATGTCTTATGCAAAACAATTGTTTCTTATTCTGTCTTCTTAGTTCATTTTCCCTGTGATTTACAATACACTTCTCAATAAATATGGTGCACTTTACATGAACACTAACTTAATTTCAACAAAACTATAACTTTGTTCCCTTATTTCTCCATATTCATTCTTGTCTTGTTCGATCACCACATAAATTTTGTGTATTTATTTTATAAATATGAAAACAATATTATAATTAAAATTAAGAGAAGAAAAGAGAAAAAAATTGTATGGAAATATACTCCATATTTACTGAAATATTTACTATTCCATTCTTTTTCATGTATTATTCTGGATATTTGTTAATTGATCACTCTGACTAGAGGTTTATTAATTTTTATGAAACTTAAAAGAATTAATATTTGTGTTTTCTATTTTTTGACTTCTGTTTAATATTTAAGCTTTTATTTACTGCCTTCTGTTTACTTTGTGTTTAATGTTATTTTTTTTGCATCTTTGCTTTACATGAAAAATTAGATGATTTGGAAGGATTCTTCTAATATGCACTTAGAGGCATAAAATTACTTTTTTGGACTGAATGTTTGCATCTTAGTCAACTTTGCATGACTATATTGAAATATCTTGGGCAATTAATTTATAAAGAGAAAAGGTTTATTTTGGATCATGGATCTGGATGATCCACTATTATTTGGCTTTGAGCCTCTGGAAATGGCAGCACATTATGGCAGGAACATGTGGCAAAGACTCCATCTCTATTATAAACCAGGAAGTAGAGAAAATCTGGAAGAGGAAGATACTTGCATCCCACTGAGAACCTTCCCCTTGTGACCTAAGGACTTCCTTGTACACTCAACCAACTAAGAGTATTGCCACCTCCTGTTAGTGCCATAATGGATACTAAACCTTATATGTGGGCCTTTGGGGACCCTCATCCAAAATACAGCAGTTGTGTATACAGAAACTCATCTGTTGAAATTGAATCTCCAACAGGATAGTATTTGGAGGTCAGGTTTCTAGGAGGGAAGGAGTGGAGCATCACAAGTGGGAATTATGTGGTAATAGGAAGAGGTCAGAAAATGTCTTTCTGTCCCTTGAGGATAAGAGGAGAACTTGGTGACCTGCAACCTAGAAGAAATCTGTGACCAGAGAGCCTGACCATGCTGTAGTCTGTTATCCTTATTCCAGTTCCAGAACTGTGAGAAATACACTTATATTGTATATAGGCCATTTAGTGTATAGTATATTGTCATTTTTTAAGCTATGCTGTACTATATCCCACAAATTATAATACATTGTTTTATTTAAGATATTTTCTAATTTTTTTCATTAATTTTCTTTTAATCCATGTTTTATGTAGTGTTCTACAGTTTCTAAATATCTCTATTGCTTACTTCTGTATAGTACTCTGTGATCACTTTGATCATTTTCAATTCTTTCAAATTCATAAAAAATTGTATTTTTTAAAATTTTGATAGCCCAGGAAATACTGCATCTTTAGGCAAAGGCAGAAGAATCTCACATACAAATTAAAATTTTGAAATATTATTTTTGCTTTTGTTTTTTGAAAGAAAGTGTATATGTCAATTTAGATCAACTTATGTCCATCACATATTCTATAATTTCATTATTTGTTGCTAGTTCTATTAATTTCAAAGAAAGTTGGATTGTTTTTTGAAGTATACTTGTGGATTTTTTGTATTTCTCCCTTGAGTATAGCAGTTTTTGCTTCATGCATTTCAAAGCTTTGTTGAGACTGTTATATATTTTTTCCCTGAACTGTTTTATTTCTGGTAATTATTTTCTCTGAATTCTAATTTTTCTGATATTACTATAGCCACCTTTTTTTTAATGCTTGTTTCTTTTATTTACAACCAAGCTTATTGGAGGTGCATCATTCCTAGAGTTACTGCAATATCAGGTCTCCCTGTGGAATGAATAGAGCAAGTCCTTTTCATATCCTATTTCCAGAAGCAATACACTTTGGTTTGTTTAGTATTTGCATATTATATTTTCCATATTACTAATTTAACATTTCAGTCTCTTCATAGTTGAATCAAGTTTTATACATGTGGGTATAGAGTGGTTTCAGTCCAATCTGTCTCTATCATTCATTGAGTCTAAAACTACTTATATGTAATATTTTGATAAGTTTGAATTTAGCTACATCATCTGTTTTTTTTTTCCTTTATTTATTTTATCAGATACTTTTTCTTTCTTTTTGTGTGGGGGTTTGCATGGTGATGGTAATGGGATTTGAGTTCAGGGACTCCTACATGTTAGGCAACACTCTACCACTGATATTCAATTACAAGACATTTTGAGAAAAGGTTGTGCTAAATTTCCAAAGTTTGCATTGTATGTGAGATTCTTCTGCCTTAGCCTCTCAAATTTGCTGGATTGCAGACATAAATTACGAAACCTGACTTTATTTATAAAGATTGATTGATTGATGCTAGCGATTGAACTCAGACGTAATTTCCCACTGAGCTACATTCCCAGCCCTTTTTATTTTTTTTATTTTGAGACAGGGTCTCACAAAGTTGCTCAGGTGCTCACTAAATTGTTCAGGCTGGCCTTGAACTTCCAAGCCTCCTGTCTCTTGCTCCCTAGTCACCAGGATTATAAGAATGTGCTACTTGTAACAAGCTGCAGTTTTTTTTTTTTTATGTTTTGATTTTTATTAGGTTTTTATTGTAAGAATGGATAAATAAGGGAAAAAAATATTAGGAAATCATATCCAAAGTAAGTTCAAGACCTACAAAAATAGCTATAATTGCTACAAACAAAAATTTGTGAAAATTATATGCAAGAGAAACTAAAGGAAAAAAAGCAGAAATTAAAATCATATCCAAATGCAAAATGGGAGGGAAAATGTTTCTTAATGCTGAAGTTAACCTTGGTTATCTTTTCTTATTGACTAACAAACTAATGTCAGTTACTGATATTGTCATAATTTCAGAAATTTACTGCTCCATCACACTGAGTTCCTGTGCTCTGGAAATACAAAAGAAATGTGACATTGAATGTTTTTGACCTTTATAAGGTAATGAGCATTTGTTACTAATTTTCCTGAGTGTCCCATTTTTCAGAATACTAATCATTGTCTTATATCAAATTATTACTGAGAGCTAAATACTGTAAGAAAGTATAACTCAGAAGAAGACAAGTTTCAACAGCCATTTTCCTTTATTTTTCAAGGAAGGTCCAAGTTATTTAAATCGTGTATTAGAATTCTAAGAGATTTTAAAGAACCATGTAAGTACTGGAAAAATGAACTTATAATTTGAATGAAATATTAGGAACACATCCATATGTTCATTGTTTGGCCAAAGATTAATCACCGAGCATAACCAGGAGAAGGAAATATAGAATTGATAGAAGAAGTCTAGAATATTTGAATTTTAAGGGTATTTGAGAGGTTTGAGGATTATCTCAACACATTTATTCAAAGTAAATGTAATTTGTCATCTTACAAAGATTAGAAATAGTGATTATTGAGCCTATAAACAATATAATATACGTTCTTATATTAAGTTATGGTAAAAAAATATTACAGTTAGATAAAAGCATTTTTCAAAGTAATTCTAGTACTCTACACCAAAGAATCCTGGAGTATATATTCAACAAAAGCTAAGAATCTTGGCAAAAGAAACTCTTTCTATGGGAAAAAAGGTCTTGGCTGAAATATATCAAACATGAAGGACTACATTATTTTTACTACAGTAATCTCCTAACCACATATTTAGCTAAAGTAGTTTTACATGCTTTTCATTAATACTTAGTCCCACGAAGGATTTACATTCTTAATGCTTTTTAGAAAAAATAGAATTAAAGTATAAACTGCACCTCCTAAAAGATTATTCTGGGAATACATGGACATCTGGATAATTCAAGCCCATTCTGGTTCTTAGCAAACTAGTTGCTATCATAGCTTGCTTTTATTCAAAGTACATGTACTAATCAATGCTGATTACCCATGTATTATCCATAATTTCAACTCCTGAGTATAGGGGGATGCTATTATATGTCTCCTATTGTTGAAACCATTATGAGTTAAATTTGAAGTATACTCAAAGAGGGTATTGGAAAATATTTTCTGGGTTTCTGGTGTTTTTCAAAACACATTTAATGTACAAAGAGAACACCACACATGGAAAAATATTTTTAAAAAGAAAGAAAGAAAGGAAAGAAAATGGCATTTAAGTAAAGGGAAGAATGATTGTAGATTACTATTTTTGCCAAATACCATGACATATCTCTAAGAAAGAAAATAAAAACCATGTTTTACATCTTGTTTAAATGCATGAATGTTCTCTATGAGTCTGGGCTTGTTTAAATAATAGCTGACAAATATGCACTTCTTATTTTAAACTTTCAAATTACATAAATGTAAATCTACAAAAATGGGGAGATATTTTCATATGTAATTATCATCAGCAATAGAAAAAGGATATGATTTTGCTTGATGCCATTTAAATGTGGATATTGTTGTGTTTTGAATACATCATTTTTATGATAATGAAGAAAAGAGAGTAAAATTATTCAAATTTGAACATTTTCTTCCACAATTTGGAGACTGCAAATTTATATTCCTCTTAGAACTGTTAATGATGTTGTAGGCAGGGGAAGTCTTCTACATGATTTAAAAAAGATAGATATGCTTAGCATTGAGAAATATTATATTGCATGTAAAATTCAGAGGGTTTAAATAATTTTTTGGCAAGATGGAAACATTTTTTGCCAATCTTTCGGAAATCAGTGGGATATGGCCAATTCCATCCATTTCTATGCTCAATTTGGTTAATCTATGTAAATAAATCTTAACTAATCCCATTTTTCTGTCAAGTCCATAGCCAACGGTTTTTAAGATTCATTGTCTACCATATGTTAGCACAAAAAGTTTTCCAGAAGGAGATTAGAATAGCTAGTTCAGAGTACTCCTCTCAACATATGTCAAAACATCTGCTCTTGCTTGAGGGTAACTAATGCCAAAATTTAAGTGTCTATATAAGCTCTCAAAATCTCACGGAACATTAATAAAGGCAATATTTTGAATTGTCTCTTCAAAGATGTCTTAGAATAGGTCTTGAAATGTAGTATATCTTGAGCAAGTGTAAAGTGTTCCATGGAGAATATATTAAAGGTGTAATCTTTTAAATGTACCACATTTTTATATAAAATATCTTTAGGCAGAATGAACTGAAGGACATCTATTATTAAAATATGAGATGTATTTTAAAATACAATTACCTGTACACAATTGTGTATAGGCATATACTAGAAAAGACTGCATTTTTTCTTTTCATAAACCAATTATACATACCTTACTGAATGAGAAGAATCATGGGTAAAACAGGAAAATTGTTTCATATTCTGCATACAGTTACTTAGATACATAAACTGAAAATGATCCATAAAACTTCCTGAAAATATAATACACAATTAATTCAAGCTGACCCATCTAGTTACAGAGGAATTTCTAATAGTCTAATAGGCTTTATTTATCATATGGAAGAAGGGTGGACTGATACCAGGAAATAATTTTCAGTCCATACAACATGTTGTAATACATTAATAGATTTCTAACTTTAACTCTTCATTGCACTTTAACAAAATGGTATTGGTTTATAATTTGGCAGGCTACTATTTTATTCAGTACTATTAAAACTGTGTTTCTAAGTTAAACATTTTTTCCATTCTATCCTTGACTCATTTTTCTTATTATCATGTAATTTTTATCTTAAAACAAGTTGTGAATTTGTTTTTCCTTACTCCCCCTCTCTCTATCTGTTTGTTCTCTCTTCACTCTTCAGTTTTCACATTTTTTAAAGGAATGGTAGAAGACATGTAACACATTATCAAGCTTTTTTGTTTTGTATCTGTGTGTTGTGCATAGATGGTTTTGAACTATTAAATCATAATTTTTATTTACAAATCTCAATTTATTTATCAGAAGGTCTATAATTTTAAATCATTATTGCCATATTGTCATAGCTCTTTAATACTCTTTTGTTCATCACCTCTCTCATTGTCATTTCTTATGTATTTATTTAATACCAAGCTTAGATTCTCTCTCTCTCTCTCTCCTCTCTCTCTCTCTCTCTCTTTTTAATTATTTGACCAAATGTTTAAATCTCTTGTTAGTACATAAAAAATTCTGATGGTTGAAACATTCCCTCAGAGGTCAAATTAGTTCACTATAAATTTTGATCTGATATATAATGTTTTGAAATTATTGCCAGGTGATACAAATGTAGAATAATTGTGAAGAAAACACCGCTTTCCCATGAACTTTTTCAAAGAAAATTTCTGAATTTTCCAGTACTCTTATTTTCTGCTTTCTATATATTAATAAATACTCTTACTTCTTAGAACTTCATTCTTTGTTTTTAGATTTGTGTCTTCTATTCTTATCTTCATCAATTGATACTCAGATCATTATTTTTTCAGTATTCTTCGTTTTATCTATTTTTAGATTTTTCTTTGATATTTTAAAGCTGCATCTTATATGTAAAACTTTGCTTCTACTTCTATTTCTTTTTCTACTGTTGCTTTTACTTTCTTCATAAATGTCTAAATTTTTGAACATGTGTGCAGGTGTTTGTGTGTGTGCTTTCAGTTTAAATATAGAAATGTTCTCTGGGTTTCTCTTAATTATTGGTTTCTTATTGTATTTCCATTTTGAACGTATATGACGTTTTTCTAAAACATTTATTATTACTTGAAGATATTTTATGAATTGCAATCTATTACCATACATCTTCAGTTCTCTTAGGTTGTAGAATACTTGCTATTGTACATCAGAGGCAACGTAGAAGATTTTCATTTGTAGCCCACATTTTTCTAATACTAAAAAGATAGATGTACACAAGCCAAGTAAGCATATACTTACTCAACAGACATCACAAGTCAATTATTATTATTATTACTTAAAGTAGCAGTAAAACCAAAGGAACTTTAGTTTCTTGCTCTCACTTTGTGTAATGAAGAAAACAATCCTTCCCAAAGAGAGGACTGGACTTTGCCCTTGACAATGAGGCGGCACTCTCTGAAACTTTGGAATATCTTGTCTGATAAAAGTGTCTTCCTTTACCTCAGTGTTGGGCCAAGACTGTCCAGCAATGTGACTGATGTGAGTCCTTTGGGTCTCATGGAATCAGCTTGGCTTCTGGAGGGCCTAGAGGCCAAGTCAGGCATGTGTGCAGTTAACCAGGTTCACAAGCCAAATCCACAAGTAAAACCTCTGGACCCAAACTCCGTTGAGTTTCACTTTTTGGAAATACACCCTGAACATTTTTACATATTTCTGATAAAAATTATGACTGCCTTTTACTGCACAGGGGACAACAGGTAACCACATGTGCACTTTTCCTGGCCCCATCTCCCTTTTCCTTCACTGATTGTAATCTGTAGCCTTTCATTGCAATAAACCATAACTGTAAGTGTGAGGACATTCAGACAGTACCCTGAGTCTTTCTACTTTTGAAAGTCAGGGTGGTCTTGGTGATCTGCAGACTTGTCATTTGTGTCAGAAGTAAAGATGGCCTTGGAGGTTGATAAACTTCACAGTTGAATACATGTGATTGAATACCTGTGGCAGTTGAACCCGTGGTTCTTATGGGATGTTCCCTAATTTTGCACATTGCATGAAACTTTTTCTCTTGAGGATACTTATAAAAGTATATGTATGTCTACATGCTTTTAAACAATTTACAAATGTAATACATTTTTCAAAAATTGATTATGATCACTGATTCTTAATCCATATATCCTATCATGATTTTTAAATATTTCAATAAGTATCCATAGGGAGAAGTTTGAATATTTTTACATAAATTTGAGAGTGAGAAAAAATTATATAAATTCAATTCAACATTGAACTTGGAGTTCAATATTTTTCCATTTGTATCAGTCAGTATGTATTTCAAGATCTTCTATGGAAAAGGGCATTATGGATAACTATCTGGGGATTTAAATGGCTCTCATGACAGCTTCCAACCACACAATATGCTATCTCAACTGGTGTTATTTCATTTATGTGGAGAGTCAGATGTTTTAACAGGATATGTGTGTGTGTTATGGTATTTCATGCTGAAAACACGTGAATAAAGATTAGAAACCTCTTATAGTTCCTTTATAGCACTGAGATTATCAGGAGACAAAGAGACAATATATTCTAGTAAAAAATATTCAGGGAAAATAATGGTAAAAACGTCTTCAAAATCTTACTATCAATTCAAAGATGAGTAAGAATTTATGATCTCTGGATTTACATACTGGTTTTCATATATATATGTATACAAACTTTGAAGGAGTTATTTAATCATTTTTCTTATTATGCAAAACTGAGATAATAAAAATACATAGTCTGTACAGTGATTTTCAAGTTCAAATGAAGCAATAAATGTAGCACCTTACATATTGCATGGCTAAATAATTTCAGACTTGGTATCCATTTTATAGTTAATATGAAGCTGTCTATTCCTTGTTTTACAGAATTTTTCATAGTTCTTTTTATTATTTTCATCAGTCTCCAATATATGGATAGTTATCAAAATTCAAAGTTTTCTAAAAAGATATCCTATTTATAACACACTTGATTATTGCTTCTGAAAGTTTAGATTTTGCCCATATAATATCTGTCAATGGGGTGAATTTTTTGTAACAGTTTGCCTAATTCCTATTAAGTTACTGGTAGGACATTTCTGGTGGGCCAGAGATAGGTCCTCTTCACTGCCTCATTTTCTCATTCTTTGAGTAGATGGAATTCAGTTTTTGACATTTATTGTATAACTGATTTTCTTAATAATAAATTTTCTAAATTGTGTAAACTAAAGATTACTTTTTTCTTTCTCTCTTTTGCCACTCATTTCCTTTCAGTTTCACTTACAGTCTTACAGTCTCCTGGTAGAAAAAGACAATAAAAGATAACAATATACCAGATGTGGTACTTGGTGTATGGATGCCAATGGAGAAAGATGAATAAGCATTTCAAGAAGTTGACATTCCATGCACTGACTTGCAAATTCCTAGGTTTCTAGTTTTCAAAATTCATGTATTTCTATAGAGGAGACAATAATGGGGAGCAACTCCCTTAGTTTCTTACTTTACCCATATAATTCTGCTGCTCTGAGGATAGTGTATGTTTTATAGCCTTTAAGAGTGTCAGACTAAGTAGCTATTGAGCTAAAAGGGAAAAATTTGAGTTAAGTCTGTAATGGTAGAGGAACACAAAGCAATAGATTGTGAAAACAAATGTTACTTAAAATAATGAACCATAAGTTTCAGGTTTGGAAGGGAGGAATCTTTAGATAGATCAGAGTGTAAATATTTAAATATTCAACATAAATGCTATCTCCCAATAATGCATTGCATAAACTTTAAATTCTATTATCCTTAACTCTCAGAAATGATATCACAATTCAAAGAATTTAATTCTGAATTGTTTTATTTTTAAGTCACACTGTGAAAATGCCTCAGAGAATACATTAATTTCAACAAATTTTCTTTATTTCATGAAATTTCATGTTTACTTATTTCAAAACAAATTTGAATACTATGTGATGAAATGCATTTTCAAATGCAGAACATTTTCAAAAGACCCATCTAGAGAGAAATAATTCAGAAGGCAATCAACATTTCTATTTCAGGTAATTTACATTCATGCTTTGGTGTAAAGAGGGACAGATGCATCATCACCAGGAAGTAACTGAAATAAAGAGGTCAAAGAAAATATCTAGATACTGAGAGACTCATTAAAAGTCACAATGAAAAACTTATAATTACTCCCTTCTGTTTTCATCTTAATATTTAGTTATTATAATTGTCAAAACGAATCATTGTAAAAAGTGAAATAAATGCAATATTATCAAAGACTAATTGAATAATCCTCCTTCCTCATTCTAAACCTCATCAGCCTGAGATTGCCATATATGATTGAGAATCCTATTTTGTGATTTGAAACAATGTATGTACATAGGTACATAAATAAGACAAATTAAAATTAAAATGTGTTCTTTTGACACTCTTCAACTTACTCTTTGCACTTAATAAGCTTTGCAATAACTGCCAGATCTGACCTATATAAGAAAACATATCCACCATCAATTGTTTGTGCTTTGACTTTCTTATAACTTTAATCACATAGTAGAAACAATGTGAATGTTTAAGAATATAGCTGTCTTTTCTATTGTTTTCTGGATTTTCTTCTTTTTCTCTAAATTTTTCTTTAAGCCACAGACATATATGAAATTGATACCGATCTTGGAAATCAGGATAGGTTCTTTATTCCCTTGGTGTTGAAGATTAAACACCCAAGAAATTTGAAGGCAAGCATAGAAAGCAAGTTTTATTTAAGAGTCAGAACAGAGATAGACTTCTCCAGAGAGAAACCATGACCCAGAACTGGTGCCTCTTGATTTTTCTATAGACCACCCCATTCTCTTTCTTTCCTGCATATATGCCCAAAGGCAAGAAAGAGCAGCCTCAGGGGGTAATTGCTGAGTTGGAAAGTGTCCTAACTAACTGCCCCGCCGCCTCTGTGGCATTTCCTTGATAATCAGCTACTTGTTCTTTGCCCCATTTCAATATGTCCCAGAATTTTTCAAATATTTGTTAGTTCTTTAATCTACCTGAAGTTTTTTTTTTTTTTTGTATATGGGATTAAATATATAACATGGCTTATTTCAATAGTTATTTTTTCTTATAATTTATTTAATTAGCAATAAAAATTTCTATTTTATGGAATGCCATCTTTTCCCATATCGACTTGGAAATGTAGTTGAACCTAATCCAGACTGTGTTTTCTGTTCCCCATTTCTACTACTTATCATCTCCTAAGGTGTTCCATTTCTACTACTTATCATTTCCTGTGGTGTCATACTTATTGAAAACACTTTTCCTTAAATTTCAGCATTTGGTGAGATACTTCTGCTTTTGCCCATTCTCTTTTATTGTTTGGCAAAATTGGCAAATTATATTTATGTTTTCAAGCAGAAACCATGCTCCAGAGGACTAAGCACTTCTGTCCATCGTCTCTTGGTATCAGAATCACCCAGGTAAAGACAATACAGTGAAGCACGGGTTAGAATAATTCTCAGCTCAGGTAAAAAGGAGAGAGATCCAGACCACTCTGAATAATATGTCCTACCTCTGATGGCCAGTGGGGTCTCTAATCAATTAATGTAGTGTTGTGACTATATTCCACATCTTCACTCATAGAAGAAAGACCCCACTCACAGGAGACAGACACAGCAGTGGGTTGGACAGTTATTAAGTGATGCATGTGATTAAGCAAAACAAAGAAGCAGAAATCAGGCTGACAACAAAGAAAGATACTCCTACTCTGGGGGGTAAGCCCAGCAGGGCCCACACAGTCTCTTTATCTCTTGGTAAGAAAAAAAAAACATGGCCAAAGTCCATTTTTACATGGCCAACTTGGGGTCAAAAGATTATCTACATGAGATTGCCTTTCCCAACACAATTTATGAAAAAGCAATCTATTGTATATATAAGGATCTTGATTTAGACATCTGTTTCTCTTTTTTATAAATCTAACTATACGCATATAGAAATATATATGTGTGCATATATATGCATATATACATAAATACAGAAAAAATAAATAAATTCGTTTATTTTTCATTTAGGTATTTTTAACTGTTTTTTCTGGAGTAAATGTTGCTGGAGTGTGTACACATAGCTAAGTGACTTTTTTGATCATTTAATCTACAAAGTTTCACAGTGATAGAAAAAAGGCAGAGGAACTTTTTTTTTTTTAAGGTAGGGCCAGCTTCAAACAAATATAAAATTGTCATTGATAAGTCTACATATATATCCTCTTCAGGTACAGAAGGAAAAACTTAGATTTAGCATAAAATCTTGTCATATGTCCAATGTAACCACTTACATAATAAATTTGGTCCTTGATAATTCTATCAGACTATCTCATCAAAAGACTGTGTTTAATTAAGCCTTGATGTATGGAGATTAAGGAGGGGCTATTTCTTACACAATGATCTACCTTTTAGACATATTAAACCATCTCTTCAAGAGGATCTCTTCATCAGTCCCCTGCAAGTGACTATACAAGTGAACAAACTAGATGTCCAAAGTAAACCCCATTGTTCACTGCAATTCCATATCCTCTCTGGAAATTGTATCATTTAGGGAAATAACCACACACTTCAGTGTTATAGTGAGAAAATATCAAGGAAGCAAATGATTGACCTGAAAGAGGCAAATTTAAATAAGACCCCAGAAGGACTGAGTCTTTAATAAGGATGGTTCTTTTGAAACTTTGTGCTGATTTTGATCAAAAGCCAACATTCACCAATCAAAGGCTAGATGTATCCCAACAAATTGAACAAAGTATTTCACAGGGACACAAAGCAAGATTAAGAGAAAGGTCTTTAAATCTAAATTTGAAGTCATGACCTACAGCAGTTTGTTCTAGGAGCTTTTCAAAGGGTCCTGAATTCCTCCTCTGAGGCTCCAAGTCAGAAGTCACTGCTTCAGAATCCCAAATACTGCATTGAAAAAATATGCAAATATTGTGTATTGGTTCTTCACCTTCTCACTGTTCTCATATATTTATGATGATTTTCTTTCTTTTTAATATATAACTTTTTTTCACTTATTAAAATTTGGATTGAAACAGGCTAGTAAACCTTACTTGAAACTGAAATCCTTCATTCTATCACTTTTTTATCTGGTGACAAAATTACTGTTTCACTGTACCTTTTGTTAAGGATTTTGAGGATATACTTCCATTTTCTCTGAACTCTCGTATTTTTGTTTATAAGTCAGTCTTGGTTGCATTTTTCTCCCATAAAATTAGTATATGTTTTTATTTTAATTTGCCTATTCTTCATATTTTGCCTTTTTTTCCCTATTATTTGATTATTCTGTTTGGTATTCATAATTGAATTTCACTGTCTTGCTTGATGCCTTTGGTTGATGTTAAGAAATTCTTAGTAACTTAGCTCTTCAAATACTCTCTTGTTATATTATCTTTTCTTTAGAAAAGAAAATCAGTGGGTATCTTTCCAACCTTTCATTATTTCTGGTTCTTTCCTGTTTTAGCATGATTTTTATTTGATGTACCATATGGTTTATTAATTCGACTTAAAGGTGTCTAATATGCTGCTAAGCATGTTTATTGACTTCTTAAATTCAGTTCCCCAAATTTAAGCTGTAGAAATATTTTCACTTTCTATTTCTCTGCCAAATATTCCATTTTGTCTTTTAGCACATTGTCTATGTTAACTGTGGCTATTTGGGTCTGTGTCTGACAATTATATTATCTGCATCTACTTTGGATATGTTTTTATTTTCTGTATATTCTTATGGCTTACAGCCAGTAATGTCTCCATATTTTCTTTTTGTTTTTTTATTAGTTGACAAACATTTTTATGTAAAAAGTAGACATTAAATTGTAGATTATCTCCTCCCTCTGTAGAAAATATACTTTTGTTTCTAATATGCATCTAGGCTAGAGCATTCACAATTCTTGTGGGTTACTTATTGAACACAATAGCAAAGCACTCAGGTATCCAATACATTTCAAAATCAGTCCTAATTTGAAATTAGATCATTGCAGTAGGTTTGGTCATTAATTTCTCTACTTTTATGCTTGCTGCAATGTCTTAATGTCTGATAGCTGATGTGTGTGAGCAATACTAAGAACACTTATACATTATACAAAGTGCTATATTGTTTCACTGAGTTTTGTAATAAGTTATCCTACATTGTCTATTGAGAAAAAATATTTTAGTTTTGAAAAATTATAGATACCTTGTTTGAATTTTAGGTAATAAAAAGGAGGATGTTATATTTCCTTCTGCTAACATTAACAATCCCTGTCAGAAAAATCTCAAGTGTAATGCTTCTTTAAGCAAGTGTGGAATATTAAGACCAAATTGTTGTGTGTGCAGCTGACATGTACATTCACACAGGAAATACTGATCAATTTGCTAATTTATTATCAAAAAATAAAATATTTCAAGTATTGAATATTTCAACATATGTCAAACCAAATTCCATCTAATGCAATTAATAATATTAATGGATTTTTTAAATGGACAAAATAGTTTGCCAGCCCAAGCAAAATACACACACACACACACACACATACACGCAAATGAAGATTGTGCTGGGCATGGTGGCACATATCCATAATCCCAGTGGCTCCTGAGGCTGAGGAGGAGGATCATGAGTTCAAAGCCAGCCTCACCAAAACGAGGTACTAAGCAACTTAGTGAGACCCTGTCTCTAAATAAAATACAAAATAGGGATGGGGATGTGGCTCAATGGTTGGGTGCACCTGAATTCAATCCTCAATACCCCTCCACCCCAAGGAAAAGCAAATTTGTTCTCATTCTAAAGAACCCTTTAAGAAAAAAAGGAGACATAAGTCATCTAAATTCTAGGATGTGAATTTTAAAATGTCATCGAAGAAGCCAATGCTCCTAAAACTAAGGGAAACTTAGTGCTATTTTCAAGTGGATGTGTCTTCACGCAGGAAAAGGTATTCCATTTAGTCCTTGTAAGATGACAGCCACAAATCAGATCTTCATAGTGTTTCTAGGGAAGCAGCTATTCTCTACAGTGTTCATATGCCTAGGAGATTTTGATCAGTGCTTAGTGTGTTCCCTGAGTTCACAGCAGATATTCTCAATGACCCTCTTACTCACCAAAGAACCTTCAAATCTTACTCTCCATGTTTTTAACCAAGTCAGAGTATCTATAACCTTTTCTTTTCATGGAAAGAAAATTAAACATAAACCATTTCCCTTTAAATGCCTTAAGGATGAGAAAATAATTGTATCGAGAAAAAAAAACACCCTTTGAATTAGTCTAGAATATTATTTAATTTGATTAATTTATTTGTCTCAACCAAAATGCTTCCTTTTTAGGTAGCCGAAAGCATGTGCACGATCTTTATTTCATCGGATGGAATCTGATCATGATAAAATAAATTTTATGCAAAGTATAACTTTTCTATGATTTATCAAATATATGAATCTACCATTTAGGCAGTTGAACCTGATTTTGCAAAAAATGCAATTACATTTATCATTGACCATTTCAGACAACCTATTTTCCACATTTGGTGATTAACAAAGATTTGGGGATGCCAATATTAATGACCTGCTTCAGAGCATTTTCATTTTATGTTCTCTCTGTATGTACTGCTTCTCCCCCAATATCCATACCACTTGTTTCTTCACCCTCCTCTAATCCCTGCTCCAAGGTGAACTTTCCCAAGTAGCTTGAAAATAGATTTTAATTTGTAAAAATCTACTTGCTGGTTAAGAATTATTGTATTTACTCTGAAAACCTTTACTTTTGTGCCAATTGAATGTGCTCTACCCCAAACTGCCAAATCCCTTCATGTATGTACTACGTACCCCCACCTTCCCAGAAAATATCTTTGCTTTCTACTTCATCCATAAAGTGGGACATCTCCGTATTAAGCTTTGAAAGACTGTAGGAAATACAGCCACACTGCACATTTTACACTGTTAAAGGGACTAAAAGTGAGCCATGAGCCATTGTTCTTAGAATATCACTTTGTGCTATTTTTGTCTTCTATGTGTCTTGCTTTGTGATATCCCCGTGACATTAGAACAAATAAGAAGGGCTCAGAGTTGCAAAACTAAATGGATATATTCTCCACGGTCTTCTTACTGCACCCAAAATAATGCTTTTATAGGTCAGATAGAGAAAAAATAAAAGAAAGTTGAAATGTTATATATTTTTTATTTATTTTACACAGTTGTGTAACTACCCAAAGATCTGATTGCTAATACAGAGAAACTTATTTGAATGTAGTTTATAAAATACCAGCATATATCCAACAAAGTATTCAATCTTCAGAAAGGCTTAATACATGCACAAAATTATTTATTTAATAATCTCTAAAATTTTATATCAATAATTGAAACATCACATTTAACATTTATGCATCTCTTGATCACTCCTTATAAATTGATTCTTAATTTTTTTTCAATATTTTATATAATAAAACTAAAAATTCAATTTCCCCATATTTTCTGCTTTATCAAGATTTTAAAAGTTACCACAATTCTATTATCCATATATGAATAGAGGTCTAGACTGCTTGTACTGTGTGACACTCAAGGTCAGACTCTTTACATTTAATATTATTGATCTTGCATTCATTTCTACTAAAATTAGAATTTGCTATCAAACAATTTTATTGCTATCATATATTAATTGTCCACAAAACCAAAAGTCCTCTAAAGTTACGGGAATAGATGAATGACAGAATGAGGGAGACTTATAGTTTTCTTAAGCTTTTGAAAAAGAGAACAGAATAATATTTTGGTTAGTAAAATTATGTTGCAAACTTTAAGAACTAAATACCTACCCTATCTATCTAAAGAATGTCACCTTTGAATATCCCTTAATTTAAAAATGCCTGCAGGTAATAAATTGTACAACATGTTGCACTATGTTATACAAGAAATAAAATGACCTTTACTCAGAGTTGGCAACACTTCAATTATTGCCAGGAATGTGAAAAAGAACACTATAAAAATTATGCTCATTATAAATTAAACCTGTATAATTTTATTAGCAGGGAACTTTTTAAAAATCCCGCATATTGGAGGATTGTTCCTTATCCGAAAAGGGAAATATTTTTAAAAAATCAATACGTTCTCCTTTATATGTTAGAGTTCAGTAGCACACATTTTTAAATTACAGAAACACTTCTATCATTATTGCTTCAGAAGTGAAGATGAGGTTGATACATCATTAACAATTGTAGTGTGAAGTAGCCAAACAATGATATATTCTCAGACCTAAATATAAAAATATAAATGCAGTAGTGGACTTTATTTAATGTCATACAAACAGAATTTCTTTTAAAAAAAATATTTTTATTTTAATAGATGGACACAATACCTTTATTTTATTTATTTATTTTTATGTGGTACTGAGGATCAAACCCAGTGCCCCACACATGCTAGGTAAGTGCTCTATTACTGACCTACAAACCCAGCCCTACAAATGAAACTTCTAATGAAGATATTTTCCAGTTTTTAGGAAAATGTTTGTAAGGACTAAAAAAGGAAATTTTGAGAAAAAGAAAATGAAGAATATTTTCTTCCTTTTATTAAATAAAAAACACAAATTTAGTGCAAAATTGAGGGATTTTTGTCAGAAGTTAGGGATGGTAAGTATATTTTCAAATCCTTTTCATTGGCCATTTGAATATCTTCTTTGGAGAAATGTCTATTTAAATTTCTTTAGCCATTGTTCAATCAGGTTGTTTAGAATTTTTGTTGTAGTTGTGTTTTAGGAGTTCTCTATATAGTCTTAGTCTTAGTTTCTGTTATGGTTTAGATGTGAGGTTTCCTCCAAAATCTCACATGTGAGCTAATGCATGGTTTAGAGATGAAATGTTTGTGTTATGATAGCCTTAACCTAATTAGTTCATTAATTTCCTAATAGGGATAAACTTGGTGGTAACTATAGATATGTAGATTGTGGTTGGAGAAGGTGTGTCCATGGGGTCATGCCTTTGGGGTATATATTTTGTCCTTGTTGACTTGAGCTCTCACTCTACTTCCTGGTATCTTGCTCCTGGCTTCTTCCTTCTACCACACCCTTCTTTCATAATATTCTGCATTGATCTTGAGCCCCAAGGAATGGAGTCAGCCATTTTGGTTGGGTGGGGGGGCAAAAGGACAGTATAGATAATGAATGATCGGGTCAGGAAAAAGGGGGCTGATTCAAAAGAAAATAAAAATGCTAATACCTCCAGGAAATGAACTCCAAAATATAAAGGAGAACTTACTGATTTATTTTTTAATAGTTTCCTTTTCATGAATAAGTAACAGTCCTCCAATATGTGGGATTTTTAAAAAGTTTCCTGCTAATACCTTCCCCTACTCTGCCACCTGTTGCCAAGATTATCTGCCTTCAGGGAATTGCTCTTCCCAGCAAGGAGTTGTTAATAAGTACCCAGTGGGTGGTTTCTTTATACCTTGTTCACTCCACCTTTTGGTTACCTAGGCAGGATGGAAGGAGGAGGCATGAGAACAAATAAAATCTGAAATCTATAAAAGGGGGAAGGTACCCTCCACTGCCTCCGGCACCAATTTAGTACTCCTTTCTCTATGGAGGAGTCTGTCTCTGTTCAGTGTTTAAATAAAACTTTTTTGCTTTTGCCTCAGCATTTATCTGGTGTTCAATCTTCAACACTCTCACAATGGGATCCGATTCTGATTTTCAACACCAGTATCATTGGGACTGAGATCTATGAAACTATGAGCCCCATTGTTTACAGAAACACTTATTCCTCCTTTAGAATTGTTCCTCCTTTACAATTGTTCTTGTTAGGTCTTTTGGTCACAGCAACAAAAAAGATGACTAAAACGTTTCTTATCAGATATATAATTTCCAAATGTTTCTCCCAGTCTTTCAGTTATGCTTTTAAAACTATTGATATTGCCTATTAATGCACATTTTAAAAAAAATAATGAGGTGAAATTTATTTGTTTATTTTTAGTATTATAGCCAAGAAATCCAACTAATTTCCAACTAATGTCATGATGCTTTTACCTTGTATTTCATTTTAAGCATTTTATAGTTTTCAGTCTTACATGTTTTTATTTATTTTCATGTATACTGTTTGGTAAAAATCCAACTTTATTCTTTTGCATGAATTCCAGTTTTCAGAATCCTATTTGTTGAAAAATTGTCCATTCCCAATAAAATAGTCTTGTCAGCCTTCTCAAAACTTATTTTACCATACATGTGAGTGTTTATTTCTGGACTTTGCATTCTATTCCATGTGTTTGTAAGTCTATATTTTTGCTGATACTGTTATTTTTTTTAATTGGTACTGTTATTTTTATTCTTCCATTTTAGTAGCAACTTTTGAAATTGAAAGTGCAAGTCCCCTGCTTTTTTATTTTTCAATATTGTTGTGGCTATTAAAAGTCCGTTGAGATTCCATATGAATTTTAAGATGGATTGTCCATTTTTGTGGGGTGGGCAGTAGGATCTCACTGTTTTGCCAAGACTGGTTTTGAATTCATGACCCTCCTGTCTAAGCCTCCATAGCAGCTAGGGTAATAGGCAGACAGCATTGTACCTTGTTTAAAATGGTCTTTTCTTTTTCTACAAAAAAATGGCATTTCAATTTTGATACACTGAATTCATAAACTTCTTCAGGCAATGCTATAGTCTTAATGTTAAATCTCCCAGTCCATGAACATGGAATGTGTTTCCTGTTATTTATGTCTTTTTTAAAAAATTTCTCTTAGCATGATTCCTTGCTTTTTATTGTACATATCTTTCATCTTCTTAGTTAACACCTAAATCTTTCATTATTTTAAAGCTATTCCAAATAGATTTTTTCCTCTAACATTATTTTCAAATTGCTCATTTTTAATGTACAGATACACATAAATTTTGTGTTTCACTTTGTATCATACTATTTTGCCAAATTTATTTACTAATTCTTATAATTTTTTGTGAACTATTTATGTTTTCTGCAATTGAGATTATGTAACTATAAAAATGATAATTGCAATTTTCTTTCCTATCAGCATGCATTTTCTTTCATTTTCCTGATGAATTGGTCTAACTAAAGCTCCAGTAGTATGTTGAACAAAAGTTGCAAGAATTCACTCTTTCCTTGTTCCTTAGAGAAAACATGTTCATACTTTTAAAAAATTGATTATGATTTTTATGTTTTTTAAATATGGCTTTTTAAAAAATTAAGGGAGTTTTCTTGTATCTTTGGGTTATTAAATGTTTAATGAAAGGGTGTATTTTTTTGTGCAATGTATTTTCATATCAAATGAGATGGCCATGTGGGGATTTCTTTTTCACTCTGTTAATATGCTGCATTATATCAACCACACTAATCATTAAGGAAATTCAAGTCAAAACTACAGTGAGATATGACCTCACATGCCTTAGGATAGCTACTATCAAATAAAGAACAATGTTCCCAAGGATGGGGAAAAATTGATAACTTTGTTTATTATAGATCAGTATGTAAAATGGTATGCCTCTTGTTGAAAACAGCATAGCAGTTTCTGAAAATAAAAACAGAAATCCCATATATCCATTAATAATACTTCTGGGTTTATACACAATAGTATTGGAAATGGAGTCTTAAAGAAATATTTGTACATTGGTGTTTATAGCAGCTTTATTTAGACCTGATAACTTGTGGAAACAGCTGTTTATATTTGAGTGCATAAGGAAACTGTACATATACAATAAAATATTATCCATCTTTGAAAAGAATAGAAGTTCTGATACATGGTATAACATAGATGAAACTTGAGGATTTTGTGCAAAGTTATATAATTCAATCCTGGAAAGAAAATTGTACAGTTACAATTCAAATTATACAAGGTAGTGGTATGGTAAAAATTGTAGAGATCAAAAGTAGGAAGGTAGTTGCCAGACGATGGGAAGGGAGTGATAGGTACTAATTGTTCAAAGGGTATATAGTCTAAGTTTTACAAGATAAAAATAATTATGGATGTGGATGGTAGAGATGGTTGTATGTTGTAACAATTTTTACTACTACTGAACCGTATATTTTTTAAATGGTTAAGATGGTAAGTTCATATTAAGTATATTTTACCACAATAAAAATGGAAAAATTGTGAAATAATGTTATACTCCAAGATGTGCTTAACAATGTGAAATATAATTGGAAACTTAACATTCACAAGTGTTTGATTCCAGGACATCAAGTTCTCTTTGCTTCCTTCAGAATTCTGGATTTTTTTTTCTTAGTCTCATGTTCTCTTTCATGTCCTTATGTTAAAGTACCCCAGGGCTCACTTGCTGAAGAATTTATTAATCTTCATTGATAGCCTCGGTTACTTCATTCAGTCTCACGACTAAAAGTACCATAATGTTCTGTTAATTATGGAAGTACATGTCTACCCTTGAGCTCTTCCTTGAATCTGGGCTCATTTATCCAGTCATATATTTGAGTCCATTTACTACTTAAAAAGGCATCTCCACACTAATATATTCATGTGTGAGATCTTAATGCCATTCTGTTACCCCTGACATAAGGAAATATATAAATATGCAAAAAAAAAAAGCAATAATATAATTTCTCCCATGTGTTTTATGTTAGCAAAATTAATGACAACTCCATTCTGGCACATGCTTAGGTTGTAGACTCTGGGGTCAACCTTGGTACTTACATAATATTGTGATCTATAGCCACTATTCTTGCCCATGGCGTTATCATCTCCTTGAATTTTTATCAATGGCCTCCTAAATTGTCTGTTTCTAGTCTGCTGCTCTACCGTCTATTGTAATACAGCATCCAGAGTGACTCTGTAATAATACAAGTTTTACCTGGTCACTTGTGTAGACCCTGATGTCTTTCTCAGTCACACAATCAAAGCCTTTAGTATGACATATATGGCTTCCAATGATCTGTCTCTGCTCTCATCTCTCTTGACATCATATTTTACTTTGTCACAATTTTTCTTTCTCAACAAAATATCTAAGAAATTACACCCCTATTTTCTATATTATTATAATGTGAAAAAAGTTATCATCATTCTATATTTTCATTGTATATTATTTTTATTAGGTTAATGGCTTTCCAGTAAGTGTAAACATGAGCAATAATGACAAATTTATATTCTGATTATCTCTCTGTTAAAGATAACCTTGAATTATACAAGAAAATGAATGCTTTTTAGAAAATTACTAAAATAAAAATATTTTTGTAAATTTTGAGGTATTTTAGTTATTTAATTCACTATTCATATTCATTGATTTAATGATGCTGATTATATTTTTAATTGAAGTCTTTTATTCTGAATAACCTAAATAAAACATACTGTAGCATAATTTTTCCCATGACCTCCAACAATGCATTTTGTTTGTTTATATTTTGGGTGGAATTCACTATGTGGGGGGATAAAACTAACAGCTAAGTTTTCTTCATATCACAATTCCTAGGAAAAACATTTCTTTCATAAAATATTTAAACTAAAACTTGCTAATATTACAGAGATAAAGCAACCATGAAGCATGCAATTTCTGCTTCAGAACTTTTTTCTCCCCCAGTGACATCCAATAAGATATATTGCTTTCTAACACCATTGACCCAACCCATTAAAATATCCATAACAATTTATGGTTTAGCCCTAAAACATGGGACACTTACATGCTTTGATGGATGTTAATCACTGCATTTAAGTGAACATTGTCTTAATTATGTTAGCCTTTATAGTGCTACTAGATATTTTTATTAGAATTTTACATGTTTAATTTTGTTACTTTGTAGCTGCTGTTAAGCACAGATAATGACTAACACTAATGACCAGGAGTAAATTGAGTTAAAAAGAAAAAAAAATTGAACAACTATTAATGGAAAATAAGACTATTTTCTTATTTATAGATGATATATGACGATATGAAATTAATTTGGAAGTTTTATAATTTTTGCTTGAAGAAATATGTTTCTAAATTGAATGATTTAGGGATAAATAATGAAAATTTACATATATATTTAGTTTGAGAAAATATTATCAAAATATTAAACTTTTAGAACTCAACCAGATGGGAGAACAGTGTAATACAACCAGTTCATGCTGTATGCATGTACTGAAAGATCATACTGAAATCCATTAATATATGCAATTAATACATCATTAAAAATAAAACAATGAAAACTACAATTACTTTTCAGTTTTTTGGTGGGGGATGATACTAGGGATTGAACCCAGAGACTTGTGCTAGGCAAGCCCTTTAACAACTAAGCTATATCCCCAGCCCTAAAACTATTGACGGATGTTAAAAATACAAAATCTATGCTAAATATATACAACCAAGAGCTGACTTTGAGATCTGTAAATGCAAGCCAGTTTATAAAACGTAATGTCACCTGTAAAACCTAGCTTCACACTTTGCTTCACCATTACCTGGTTTTGAAAGATACCTCATATGTCCATAGGTAGTATCTGATAGGGTAACTGCAGGGGAAATGTCAAATAACATGGGAAGTATGGGCTAAATGTAGTGTAGCTTTTTAAAAATTTCCTCTAGTAGTGTCAATGCTCAATCTCAGAGGCATGGTCACCTCATATAAATTTGTTACCGGGTTCATCACTTAGAGACTCTGACAGAGCTAGAAAGACAAAGGGCTATTTTGGACTCACAGTCACTAGATATTTATTTTTCATGGTTATATGCTTCGTCTCTGCAGACCCTGAGAACATATCTAAGAGTCAATCATGGAAGATTACTATAAACAACACCAACAACTTCTGTCACTACTGATATTAATATTTCCATAGGCTTTTCATATCATTAGCCTACGTAACAGTATAAGAGGGATGCTTACACTGTAGCCTGAACTATCTGCAATATAGTTTTCTGTTCTTGATCTCACTCAAATTAGCAGTGTTCCTATGTGTGAAATATCTCATCTCCAGAACTCAAAGAAGCCTATCACCCATTGTACTTTATTAAGTACAATGCATATTTCAAGGTACAATATTTTGCATGTTCTTTAAAGTAGTTTTGAGTTATTAACCACCTTTGATTGAGTGGACTCATTACAGATTTTTTGAGCTAAGCATTGCTCAGAGTTACCTTTATAACCTTACCTGTATATGCATCAACTCTAGGAAGAGCTTATTTTAGTCAAAATTTTTTGAATATTTATTTATATTTGTTCATTTATTTTATCTTTTCAGCTGTCAGTTATTTGAGTGCACATTTTTTTAATATACACACTATTTAATGAAATTTATATTGTTCCAATTGGAAATGTTAGGTATAATATTGTTATGATGTTTAATTTTATATTTTATTGGGGCATAGTTTTTCATTTTTCTTGGATAACTACAGAAGGTTAAGAATTTTGAGTCACACAATTAGTGTTTATTATCTTTAAAATAACATAAATTATTCCCTTGCTTTGTTCTAACTGGGAAACATTTAGTCACTAGGAATAATGCCATTTTAAAAAGACTATAAGTAGATATTAAATTTTATCAAATTATATTTATGTAATTTTTGAAATGGTCATAATTTTAAGATATCAGATAAGCCATATTCTTTTAAATATATCTACTTAGTCATGATGTGTTATATTTGTATAACTCAATTTGTTTTTTGTTTTTTGGTCTTTATCTGAAATCAGTTACTAATTTCAAATTAACCATCTTTTTAAATGATCAGTTTATTTAAATTACAGCCTTCACTATGCCAAATCCAAACATGGAAAAGTGAATTTACAACATCTTGAATAGTAAGAATGATAATATGAGTTCAACAATTTACAAAGAATTAAAAATAAATTCATGATATATAAGCAAAAACAATCAGAGAACACCAGCCTTGAAGCTCTAAAAATCAGCTATATTAAGCTAATTTTATTCAATTATAGCTTTAATCACTTTCTTATTTGGATTGGGAAAATGTAACTCTACAATTCTCTATGCTACCAAGAAAAACCCTAACGTATATGAACACATTCCTTTGGAAAAAATTTTCATTAATATTCATTAATCTAAAATTGAATGGAAATATTATCTGTAACATCTCTAAGTGCTTTTTAAGATACATGTGCAGTAATTATAAAACCATAATAGCTTATAGTAGTTAAGTAATTTTTAAATAATTTTGCATAGAATAAGTAATAGTAAAGATTCCATGGAAGCAAACATAATATTTTACCATTAAAATATGCTTGACCATTCTCAGAATGATTGACATTTAAAGATACGGATATGTAGAAAATAATTCTTTAATAAGTTTGTTCCATTAAAGTAAACTTGAACTATGTAATTAGGATTAAAAAAAGAAAAAGAAGAAGACAATCATAAACAAATAGCCCATTATATATTATATAGAGTTTTTTTTCTATGACTCATTCCCAATATTTTACAGGAGTTTAATGGCATGTCTTTTGTATCAGGTGGAAAAAGGTGATGTCACATTCCCTGATTGCAGTTAAGATATTAATTGATACTAGTACATATTCACTATGTGCATCTTCTGGAAATAGGTGGAATGCAGCCAAAAGGTACCAGCTTAGAAATAAATTATATCTCATTACTAAGACCAAATGGAGCCAGTATATTGCAACTCTGCAGATATTTATGTTTGCATCAGCAATTGTGCAAAAACCTTTCACCTGAAATATAGAAATTGAAAATAAGTGTCACTAAAAAAAATCAGAGACAAATCACAACCGCCTTCCTTCTGCCTATCCTTGACAGACATAAGAGCTTCTAGCACACAAGTATTACTATTTCTCTCAGAAATGATGAAATTGTCATTAACTTCTCTTCTGCCATTCATGATTCCCTATAATCTCAATATCATCTATGAAATTAAACAATGTCAATCACATAGTCTGGATCTGTCACTAATATTAGTCTTCTGTTATTAAGTGTATCAACATAAATTCTTTATTTTTTGTATAACATAGCATTACATAGATATCACAAATTTTATTTTTCTATTCACCAATGGCCAGATAATTTATCAACATTACCTTAAACAAAAGTTTATTTAAAAATATGCATGCCTATATTTCAGCATATTGATTTATCAGTGTAAGTTCTTGCTGTTAATGTTATTCTCCATAGTTTACATCCACATTTTATTTCACTCCTTGTTATGGCTTTATGTCACTGTGACCAAAATACTCAATGATGCCAACTTAGTGAAGGAAAGTTCATTTTGGCCTCAAGGTTTCAGAGCTTTAGAGAATAATCTACCGACTACATTGCTCTGGGCCCAAGGAGAGGCAGCGCATGATGGAACAAATGGCATGGTGAAAACACAATGCTCAGCTCGTGGTGGCCAGGAAGCAGAGAAAAACGAAAGGTGTAGCCAGAGAGACAAGATATAACCTCCAATGCCACCAGTGACCCACCACCTTCAGTCATGTCCCACCGCTTACAGTTACCACCCCATACAGCAGTCCTTTCAAAGTATGAATCTGTTAATTAGGTTACAGCTGTCATAATCCAATAATCCAATCATTTCACCTTGAAATATTTCTTCATTAGCATAAAAGTTTTTGGAAGACCCCTCATATTCAAACCACAAAACTCCTGCAGTGATGAGCACCAAGATGACTGACCCTCTGGTAGCACTAGTAAAATTTAGATGAGCATCCTTCTTCATAATACCAAGAGAAGAGTAAGATTTTTCTTTTCCGAGGTGTATATATCTGATCTGGAATATAACTACTGGATCACAGAATATGTGAGTACTTCAGTTGCCTGATTATTAACATATGTACAGTTATCAATAGCAGAGTTTTAACTGGACATTTGTCAATTTTTTTTCTTTTTTTAAAGACCTACACTCACACAAATAACTAAATTTAAAAAGAAAGATGATATCATAGTTACAATCTCATCCACAATCTTATCGATATTTAACTTTATTCAGCTTTATAATGTTTGCCAAATTAGAATGAAGTATAAATTTGTATCAATAATCTTTCAACATTTTTGATGATTTCAGTAGTTCCAGTATAATTCAGTGATAGTTTCTGTCTGAAAACTTTGTCTGTAATACCATTCAATAACCAAATCTTTACTTTGATGTAATCATATTAATTCACATTTATGACAATTTTTCTTTAGAGCATTGCTTCAACTGTATTATCTAATTCCTCGGCTGTAAGCACACTTTTCTACATTTCTCTCTACTAGCTTTGGATAGTAATTTAATGATATTATGCAGAGATATATATTTATTTCACCTTATTTTCTAAGAGCCTTTCTCAATTTACTGTGGAGCCACCTTTGTCACATACAACACACAAACACACACACACACAATACACATATACACCTGCAAACACACACACATGCACACACATACACACAATGGTATATGTATTTTATCTCAATAACTAATAAAGCAAATCATTTCTAATTACATGTAGCTACATGTAATGATTTTTTAAAATTGCTAATTTTATTGTGAAAGACAACAGAAACTAAAAACAGAAGATAAGCAAATAACAACCAAATAAATAAAAAATTTAAAGTAAAAATATTAATTAATACAGGCAATGTCAGTCTATAATAAAAAATGATGTTTGACAATTCTCTTAAACAGGATGATTAAAAACCAGCATTTCAACTTTCACAATTAAGATAAACTCTAATGAATATAACAAAGTCAGGCATATAACAAAATGCCAACAGCTTTCCTAGAAAATAAGTGCTAAGTTTAAATAAATAAATAAAAAAGAGGCCAGATCCTGAGCCTAATAGATCAGAGAGGGGGGTTGAGTTTCTCCCCTTTAATAAATGGAAAATTAATGAAATAGTTTAAGCATGAATGTGAGATGATATTTGTTTTTGTATATATAGATGTTTGTGTTACTTTGTCAAATGTATTACTTTTCTCTGAGAAACATGGCATATAAAATAGAGATGGGAAGAAGTTGGATTCTACCATAATAAACAAAGAAGGTAATGATTAAAGTTGGTATGGGATAAAATTTTGGCATTAAGGATTAAAGTTGTGTAAAGATTAGTTTCATTTTTAAGTTAAAATGAAGGAACAAGTAAAATATTAGATAGATTTTACTGATAAAGAAGTAATCAAGTAAGATTCTGAGATTTCCAGATGGATTAACTGAAATGATGATGGAGACATTATTATTCTGGAGAAAGATAGGAAAATATAAACTGGTGAGATGAGGTCAGGAAAAACAGGTTCATTTTTGACATATTAAAATGAAGAAGGTTGGATAGAGTGGCTTGAGAAATGAATGGAATGAAGTACCATGGACTTGTTATGAATAGAAAACACTTTTATGAATGTTAATGGGATCATAAAAATTTATTACCAGTGTTGTGATAAAAGCCTTACCTAATTCTGCTATCCTTTAACCACAATGGAGCAGGATCTAAAGGAGAAGGAATAGTGAAAAAAAAATCTATACTGAATTCTTCTAATTCAAAACTCTTCAGCCATTTAAGAGAAACAAGAGCATTCTACTCTTGATTTGAGATTGAAATTTTACCAGAACCAGAGATCCAAGATTGCTGAGAGCCATAGCCAAGTAGGAATGACGCATGGCATTTTTGGTTGAAAGGTGACCCCAGGAAGCCATTGAGATGATAATGATTATGTTAAGATGCACATTCAATTGGAGATTAGACCCCTGCTGTCTGCCTAGGCCTGCTACTTTGGAGCTCTCCAGGGACTCCAGGAGAGTTCCCATTGGCTGGGGAAGTTTGGTAGGAGGGAATTCTGGAGGAGGGATTTCCTGTTGGAGTAGTGTGTCCCGAGAGGAGCCGCATGGCATGGTTCCGCATTTTTTCCTGAGAGCGTGTGTGGAGTGTGCTGGTGGAGTTCAGAAATAAAGTTTGTTCCTGCTTCAGTGGCTCATGATTTGTGGCCTGCCAGACTGCAGCACAAGATGGCGGGCCAGAGGAAGGCAGCATTCTGTGCCATTCTGTGACCCAAGTCTCAACTAATGGAAATACTGCTTTCCTGAAAGTGATAGAGGACTCCTCTACAGCTGATTCCGCGCTGGAATCATGGCCACTGTCCCGCAGAGGGCCTGGGCCTCAGCTTAGAAAAGGACTCCCAACGACTCGCCCACACAAATCTCATGGGTGACTTAGCTGGACCACCAGCATCAGCACTGGTGCAGATACTGCTCCCACAAAGGACACTCAACTGGTACTCACGTGCAGGAACTCTGGCCACCACATCCATGTGAGCCCCCATCTACCAATATAGGGCTTCCCCAGTTGCCCCATCTTGGGACTCAGCAGCTACTGCCATAGTTCTCTACCCACAGTCACTTGCCTGCACCTGGGAAAATCACAGGCTCTGAAGAAAGCCCGGCCATAACACTGCATGACACAGAGTTCATCTCTGACTGCATCACACAGCACAATCACCTGGCCCAACCCAAGATCCCATCACTGAAAGCAGCTGCCTCCATCTTTAGTTACCTCCATCACCATCTTTAGTTGGGGCAACTACCAGTTTGGAACACTGGATAGCCAGGTAACCATAGTTTTCTAATTTCCTCCAATCCTCAGCAGCCACTAACTTGGCACAGTGACTGCCCAATAAAAATCAGCCCTCCATGGCAGGTGCTCAGCCACCAGAGTACAACACACAAGACTATTGGAGAGAAAGGTTTCCGATTAGGAAGTAGAAAGGGAGAGGGTGAGGGAGATACACTTTAGAGACTAATTTAGAGGACGGAAACTCTGAGGTCTACAGGAGAGAAAAGAAGATAAGATCTGGTGCCCACATCACAGGAGCAGATCCCAAAGGAGATCCTTGAGATGCAGTCTCCCAAAGGGACCAGCGGGTGCCATACCCCACTTACAGGTGCCCTGCACCCAAGATCAACCCTCACACCCTGTTAGCCTCCAGGACAGACATACCAACAAAGAACAGACAACCCAACCTATTGGATAAGAAGGGAAGCAGAAAATATACTGATCTCCAACCAAAACAATCCTGTTTTTTCCTTCCTTCAAGATTTTTTTTTCTTTTCTCTTTATTCTCCCACCCTCACAACACCAACTTATCTGAAACTAAGTAGTTTGCGTGAATTAGGATATTGTGAACTGAGACATCTGAATAGTACATTATAGTTGTGTTGTATATCCTTTTTCTTCTATTTTTTCTTTTTTCTCCAATTTTTACTTCTTTAACGTATTTTAATTTTCTTAATATATATGTTTGTTTGTTTTATGTATTCTACTGTCTTCCCTCTTAATCGTCTAACCTAAATTATTACCTCTCTATTCTGCTACTAACCTTCTTCCTTAGATTTCTCTTTCACACTTCCTAAGATATCATAACTCTATATCCTCATCTCATACTTCCTCAGCATATCTTCCTATACCTCAGCCCTGGTTCTTTGTCCATCATCAGAAACTGTAAACCCTTCTACCAACCTACTGATTATATTGTAGATAATAATTGAATTCACCATTTCTGTACATTGTGACACAATTGTAAAGGTCTTAATAACAACTATTTGTTTTTAGGTGGTATTTTGTTTATATTGGGATATGATAACAATGTCCTTCTCCTCAGAGGAGAGATATTGGAACCTTACAGGGGCACTATCAGCCTATAAGGTAAAAAATCCACAGAGTTAGAAAGGAAGAGACACAAGCAACATGAAAATATAAGGGAAGAAAGTGCCCCAAACAAATAAAGATATCACATTATCAGAATCCATGGCTAGCACAGCAGATGAAATGACAGAGAAGGAGTTCAAGATATACATCATTAAATAGTTCTGTGAATTAAAAGATGATGTAAGAGAGCAAATATAGGCAACACAAGATCATTTTGGCAAACAGCTACATAAGCAAATACAGAAAGCAAAAGATTATTTTGTAGGGAGGTAGAGGTTCTAAAGAAAAACCAAACAGGAATCCTCAAAATGAAAGAAACAATAAACCAAATTAAAAGTTCAATTGAAAGTATCATCAACAGATTAGACCACTTGGATGAAAGGACTTCAGACAATTAAGACAAAATGTATAATCTTGAAAAAATGTAGACCACACAGTGAAAATGGTAAGAAACCATGAGCAGATCATTCAAGAAACATGGAATATCATAAAAAGACCAAAATTAAATGTTATAGGAATAGAGGAAAGCATAGAGTTTCAAACCAAAGGAATAAACTATCTTTTCAACAAATAATATCAGAAAATTTTTGAAACATGAAGAAAAAATTGGAAAACAAAATTCATAGACTTACATGACACCAAATGTACAAAATCACAACAGATCCACACCAAGTCACATTATAATAAAAATGCCTAACATACAGACAGAGTAAGGAGAGAATATTAAAAGCCACTGGAGAAAGAAATCAGATTACATATAGGGGGAAACCAATTAGGTATGTGGAGATTTTTCAACCCAGACCCTGAAAGCTAGAAGATCCTGGAATAGCAGGTATCAAGCTCTGAAAGAAAATGCATGCCAACCAAGAATTTTTGTATCCAGCAAAATTAAACTTTAGATTTGATTATGATATAAAAATCTTCCATGATAAACAACAACAACCAAAAAAAAAACAGTTTAAAAAATTACAGCTAGAAATCCTGCACTACAGAACAACCTTGTCACAATATTCTATGAAGAGGAAATGACAAACAACAATAAAAATAAGAGGGGAGGTATTACATAAAATAAAAGCCTAATAAAAGGAGAAACAAAGTCAAGTTAAATAGCAAAAATGGTTGAGAATACAAATCATGTCTCAATAATAACCCGAATTAATGGCTTAAACTCACCAATCAAAAAACATAGACTGGAAGATTGGATTTAAAAAAAACACCCCAAAATATGCTGCCTTCAAGAGACTCATCTCATAGGAAAAGACATATATAGACTGAAGGTGAAAGGTTGGGAAAAATCATACCACTCACATGGACTGCAGAAGTAGGCAGAAGTTTTCAATCTCATATCAAATAAAGTACACTTTAGGCTAAAGTTTATCAAAAGCAACAAAGAAGGACATTTCATACTGCTCAAGGGAACCATACACCAACAAGACATAACAATTATAAATATATATACCTCAAAAAATGGAACTTCTATGTTCATCAAACAAACTCTTCTGAAGTTAAAGAGTCAAATTGACCACAACACAATAATGCTGGGTGACATTAACACACCTTTTTCAATGCTGAATAGAACTTCCAAACAAAAGCTGAACAAAGAAACTATAGAACTCAATAATATAATCAATAACTTAGACTTAACGGACGTATATAGAATATTTCATCCTTAAACAAGTGAATACATTTCTCATCAGCAGCATACAGATCCTTCTCTAAAATAGAAGAATATGCTATGCCACAAAGCAACTCTTACCAAATATATAAAAAAGTATGAGATTCTGTCCTGTATTCTATCAGATCATAATGGAATTAAATTAAAAATCAATGATAAAATAAAAAATAAAAACTACTCCAACACCTGGAGACTAAATAACATGATACCAAGTGAACAATGGGCTGCAAAAGACATCAAGGAGGAGATTAAAAAATTCTTAGAGGCAAATGAGAACACTGATACAACATACCAAAATCTCTGGGACATTACTAAGAGCAAAGTTCATTGCATGGAGTTCATTCATTCAAAGAATAAAAAGTCAACAAATAAATGACCCAGAATTACATCTCAAAGCCCTAGTAAAAGAAAAACAATTCAACACCAAAAGTAGTAGAAGGTAGGAAATAATTAAAATCAGAGCTGAAATCAATGAAATTGAAAGAAAAGAAACAATTGAAAAAATGACAAAACAAAACATGATTTTTCAAGAAAAAAAATAAAATAAAGTTGACAAACCCTTAGCAATGCTAACATGGAGAAGGAGAGAGAAAACTCAAATCACTAACGTACATGATAAAAAAGGAAATATCACAACAGACACTGCAGAAATACAGAAGAAAATTAGACATTATTTTGATAACTTGTACTCTAATAAAATAAAGAAACTATCAAAGTCATCAATTTCTGGAGGCATATGTATTGCTCAAATTGAACCAGGATGAGATACACAATTTAAACAGATCAATTTCAAGCAAGGAAATAGTAGACACCATCAGAATCCTACCAACCGAGGAAAGCCCTGGACCAGATGGATACACAGCTGAGATCTACAAGAACTATAAAGAAGAACTAATACCTATACTCTACAAATTATTTCATGAAATAATAAGAGAGGCAGCACTTCCAAACTCATTCTATGAGGCCAATATCACCCTGATTCCAAAACCAGGCAAAGACACATCAAAGAAAGAAAACTTCAGACCAATATCTCTAATGAACATAGATGATAAAATTCTGGCAAATCAAATATAAAAACATATACATAAGATAGTGAACCATAATCAAATGGGGTGCATCCCAAGAATACAAGTTTGGTTCAACATATGGAAATCAATAAATGTCATTCATCACATCAATAGAGTAAAGATAAGAATTATACTATCATCTCAATTGTTGCAGAAAAAGCATTGACAAAATACAGCACCCATACATTTTCAAAACACTAGAAAAATTAGGGATAATTGTAACATATCTCAATATCATAAAAGCTATTGAGGCTAAGCTCCAGGCCAACATCATTCTCAATGGAGAAAAATTGGAAATATTTCCTGTAAAAACTGGAACAAGACAAGGATGCTGTCTTTCAACACTTCTATTTAACATAGTTCTTGAAATATTGGCCAGAGGAATAGACAGATGAAAGAGATTAAAGGGATACACTAGGAAAAGAAGAGCTCAAATTGGTACTATTTGCTTATGATATGATTCTATACCTAAAACACTATAAAAATTCTACCAGAAAACTTCTAGAACTAGTAAATGAATTGAGCAAAATAGCAGGATACAAAAGCAACACCCATAAATCAAAGGCATTTCTGTATATCAGTGGCAAATTGTCTGAAAGGGAAAATGCAGAAAACTACTCCATTTATAAGAGCCTCAAAAAACAAATAAAAAACATGGGAATCAACCTAACAAAAAAGGTGAAAAACCTCTACAACAAAAACTACAGAATACTAAAGAAAAAAATTAAAGATGACCTTAGAAGATGGAAAGATCTCCCTTGTTCTTGAATAGGCAGAATTAATATTGTCAAAACAAACATACCAAAAACACTATAAATATTTAATTCAATCAAAATCCCAATGACATTCCTCATAGAAATAGAAAAAACAGTCATAAAATTTATCTGGAAAAATGAGAGACCCAGAATAGCTAAAGCAATCCTTAGCAAGAAGAGTGAATCAGGTGGCATCACTATACCAGATCTTAAAACTTCTATACCTAAAATACTATAAAAATTCAACATATGGAAATCAATAAATGTCATTCATCATTTATCAGAGAAATTGTAACAAACATCATGGTATTGGCACAAAAACAGACTGGTAGATCAGTGGTATAGAATAGAGGACACAGAGACTAACCCAAAAATTATAAATATCTTATAGTAGACAAGAGTGCCAAAAACATACATTGGAGAAAAGATAGTCTCTTCAAAAAATGGTGTTGGGAAATCCATATGCAATAAAATTAAATTAAACCCCTACCCCTCACCATGCACAAATCTCAACTCAAAATGGGTCAAGGACCTAGGAATTAAACCAGAAATACCTCGCCTATTAGAATAAAAAGTAGGTCTAAATCTCCATCATGTCGGATTAGGCCCCAACTTCCTTAATAAGACTCCTGTATCTCAGGAATTAAAATTTAAAATCAATAAGTGGGATGAATTCCAACTAATATGGTTCTTCTCAGCAAAAGAAACAATTAGTGAGGTAAATAAGAGAGCCTACCTCTTGGGAGCAAATTTTTACCCCTCACACATCAGATAGAGCACTAATCTCTAAGGTATATAAAGAACTCAAAAATCTAAGCATCAAAAAAAAAAAAAAAAAAAAAAAAAAACAAATAACCCAATCAATAAATGGGCCAAGGACCTGAATAGATACCTCTCAGAAGAAGATATACAATCAATCAGCAAATATATGAAAAAATGTTCAACATCTCTGGCAATTAGAGAAATGTACATCAAAACTACTCTAAGATTTCATCATACTCCAGTCAGAATGGCAGCTATTAAGAACATAAACAACAAGTGTTGTGGAGGGTGTGGAGAAAAAGGCATGTGCATACCTTGCTGGTGGGACCGCAAATTAGTGCCACCAATATGGAAAGCAGTACAGAGATTCCTTGGAAAGCTGGAATGGAACCACCATTTCTCTGAGCTATCCCACTCCTTGGTCTATACCCAAAGGACTTAAAAACAGCATACTACAGGGAAACAGTCACATCAATGTTTATAGCAGCACAATTCACAATAGGTAAACTGTGGAACCAAATTTGATGTCCCTCAGTAGATGAATAGATAAAAAGAATGTGGTATATATCACAATGGAATATCACATAGCAAAAAAAGATAATAAAATCATGGCATTTGCAGGTAAATGTATGGAGTTGGAGAAGATAATGCTAAGTGAAGTTAGCTAATCCCTAAAATCCAAATGCCAAATGTTTTCTCCAATAAAAGAAGGCTGATTCATAGTAGGTTTGGGAGGGTGAGCATGGGAGGATTAGACAAACTCTAGATAGGGCAAAGGGGTGGAAGGGGAGGGGGCATGGGGGTAGAAAATATGGTGGAATGAGATGGACATCATTACCCTAAGTACAGGTATGAATATATGAAGGGTGTGAATATACCTTGTATACAACCAGAGGTATGAAAAATTGTGATCTATATGTGTAATATGATCTGTAATGCATTCTTCTGTCATATATAACAAGTTAGAATAAAAGAAAAAAGAAATTATACCCAATCTGAGTTTTTTTTTTTTTTTTAAATGGAAAATGAAAGGAGACACAGATGCAGAGGCAGGAACAGAATGGCTGCCCCTCTAAGCAGCCGTGTTTATTTATATCAAAACATTACATTAGGTCATCAGTGCCATGACTACATTATTATTTAGTATTACTTTAATCCCAGATGCTGAATATGTGAGATCAAAGTCCAGGCTGATTAAGACACAGAGCCTCTTCTCGAAGGGCATTACCATAGCAACTAGATACTGCACCTGTATTAGTTATCTTGCCGAGCATCAAGTGTGAGAAACAGAGTGCCAGTTACCCCCGAGAGTTTGCTCACCAGAGGAACACTGATGTACAGGGAACTGTACATTTCCATGTTCAGAATACCTAGAGGAAAGCAACTTTAATTCAAAAGTCAATTGTCATTGTTGACAGGAAAGAATGATTCTACATTATAATTTGAAAGCAGAGAAAGCATTTTTATATCCTTACACATTTATTTGAGTTATCTCAATCAACCAGTTAGTTGTTTTACCTCTAAGATATTGTGTAAATAATGTTTTCATGTTTTACTTTTGAGTGTTAAAGCTTTCATGTTGACAGAGTTTTAACTGTATCATCAATGATAATTATCCACCAATAAAATCTCTCATTTCTTGCATTTTAAACTTTCATCCTTTTGTGTTAGCCTTTCACTGATGTGACCAAAATACATAACAGAAACAACTTAGAGGAGGAAATGTTTATTTTGACTCAAAATTTCAGAGGTTTCAGTCTGTGATCTGCCAACTCCACAGCTCTGGCACGAGGTGAAGAAGAACATCATGGCAGAAGTGTGTGGCAGAGAAAGACTGCTCAGCTCATGACAACTAGCAGCCAGAGGTATGGGGGGTGGGGGTAAAGGGAGAGAGAGAGACAGAGATAGCAATTGAGCAAGCTAGGAGCCAGGTACAAAATATTACCCCCAAGGGCAGGCTTCCAGTAACCAACTTTCTACCCATATGCCAGTAGTAACCACCCAATAATCCATAAAAATTATTAAATCGTCAAAAGGATTAGCCCACTTATCAGATTATGGCTCTCATGAACTAATAATTTCACTTTTGAACATTTCTGCAGTTTTTATCTCATGATATTTTTCAGGCACAGCTCATATCCAAACCATAACACTTTTAAAGATAGTTATTACTCAAGGAAATATTAGCCTTAATAAATATTTCTGACATGCAAATGACTAACAGAAAAATTATTTGGGGTATAGGGAATGGTGTGCGGGAAATTGCACTGCTATCCCAAATTTATTGAAATAGAAAAGATAAAATAATTGATAGTAGTAAAAATGAGCAAAATAAAGGAAACAATAGCCACAAAGTGTAATTTTATCTATTTGTCCATATTAGTTTTTTTTTTATCTATATCTGATCCTGTGGCTATGGAATTCATAAGCTTTTTCAGCTTATCCAAACACATGGATAAAAACACCACCAATAAGGTCTGCCTCCAATTCAGATAGCTGCTGCTGGAATAAGTTGTTACCCATTGATAACCTTCTTCAAATGGACCTAACCCCTTTGAAACACAAGTGGTAGAATTCTATTGTTATTCTGAAAGGGTTTTCTGTAATACTAAACCTTCAGTTATTAATTGCATCCCTAATGCATCCAAAAAAATGTGCTTTCAGGAGGAACAGGTGAATTTGTAAGAAAGACTGCTTTGTAAAGTTGATTTTTCTATCTTGAGTGCTATTTATTGATCAAATGCCAGAAACAAACTGAGTTTAAACTTATTTCTCATTTGTCCTCCATAGTTTCTCATTACTATAGCGGGGGCAGGGAGAGGGGCAGGGAAAGGATGGAAAGGGTTTTGAATGCTCGGTGGCTGCTAGAACTTACCATGTAGTGGCATGAATAGCTGCACCTAAGAAGGGCTGATACGGGATTCATCGTAGTTATAAGTGCACTGCTACTTCTTTGTAAATGCATTAAACACATTTGTTTATACCTGTTTTAATATTAATAGTAATATTATGGGTGAATTTCTATAATGCAGGTTTTTCTAAGAACAGAGATCCATGATGTCTTGTAGTACATTCCATACAAAAAAAAATCAGCGGCTGTTATTTGTTATTTTACAGAACCAAATTGATGTTCCCAATATTAGAAAGAAGAAAGAAAGAAAATACATGATTTAGTCGAACATTGAATCTGTGGAATAATACTTGCATATGTCCAGTAAGATAGATTTTCAAGTTATTTTTATTTCTCAACCTATTTGCAGTTATACTAAAAATACATTTATCTACAGAAAGAACTAAAACTAAGAGATAAAGTTTTGTTATTTTCTGTAGCTTCTAAACATATGTTTTGAATTTTAAAGTATACATACCATTATAAAAGTTATATTATTTGGCAGCTATGAAATATAGCAAATAATTGTATACTGCTAATGCCTAGTTGTATTTTTGTATGGTGACTGCTTATAATTTTATATCGCCTTGGCATCTATTTTTGAATGCAAATTTAGCTTTCTCATACCAGAACCAGGGTTCAGTCACCCTTGACACAGACTCTAATTCTACTCAACACACTAATAGCTTAAGCTGTAGGCCAGAGATAAGAATTAAGGGGACTCTCTCCCTCCAAGCAGATTGGGCTTCTTGCTTTCCTGTGTATTTCTTTAAAGGAACCACTCAGGCATTCAACAAAAGTTTTAAGTTACCCACACCTAGTCCCCATTATATTCTGCCAAATGCCATGGTCAGTCCTGTCTCCCTGACTGTGTGCCCTGATCTCCATGTATGTGACTTGCAGGTGTGTTGTATACCCCAGGGGTAAGTAATAAAAATACTCAAATGTTTACATTGTGGATTTGTTTGTTTAAAAATCCCTCTATAACCCACCTCTGATGGAGACACTGTGAAGTGACCCATTCAGTAAATTTAAACAGCATTCTTCCAAATGAAAAAAGAATTGATAAACAAATCGAAACACATGGATCCAAAGAAATGGCAAACAAATCCAAACACATCCAAACAAAAGCAAACAAACAAAGAGAAACACTTTGAGGACTGAAAACCTATCTACATTTATATTTTAATTTACACACTGTTGGAAAACTATATAAAAAGGAGTGGGAACTTCAAAATAAGAAAAAATATAAAAATGTAAAATAAAAATAAAGCTAATTGATTAAATATATTATATGAAGTCAATGGAAACTCTAGGCTTTTGTAGTTTTCTTGAATTTCTAAATTTTTAACTTTCCTTATCTGAGTTTGATTGGTTACTTGTTTATCTTCTTTGTTTTCTTGAACTTATTTATCATTTTGTAGAAAATGATCAAATTTTTAAAAGTTTTCATCATTTTTTTCTTGATGATGACCTGTCTTTAATACTGTTTTCATAAATATTATTTTACTTACCATGCATGCAATAGTGTAATGGCTAGTTCATCCACACAGCCCTCATGCATAAATCACAGGCTCTTCTTTGTTGTGACATCCTGGAAATGGCACAACTCCAATGACCCTTGGCCTGTGACACAAGGTTACAAAACCAGCAAACAAATCAAGAAGCTCTCAGGAGAATTCTAGCATTGAAAAATATGATAATTGAAACAAAAGTTTCACTAGTTACCAACAGTATATATAACTGGAAGAATAAAAATGTAGTAAACTTGAAAGGAAAATCTAAAGATTCAGGAAGTTCAAAAAGTTCCAGGTTCATTAAGTCACATATCCACAAGGGAACACGTTGAAGTCAAAATATTTAAAGCCTAACAAAAGGTGAAATTTTTGCAATCAGACAAGAGAAAAATTATACATCATTTAACAGGGAAAAGTGATATAATTATCAGTCTAAAACCTGAATTTCAACTTGGCCTGCATGAATGAATCTGAAAGAAAAATCAAAGAATATGATATATAAGATTATGAAATACTACTATTCTTATTACGCTATCCTGTGTATACTGGGAGTGTTGCTTACTCACTCTTGAATGTCAAGTTCAAAGGTTTAATCTCTTAGTTAATGAAAAGATTCATCAATGAAGCATGTGCTCTGAGCTTCCTTTCTGTCAACCTAGCTATTTGTGAATGACAATAGAAAGTCTCGTAATAAGGTATTTTTCTACAAAGAGTATAATACCTCCATGACCAATATCTTTGTTTCCACTGTCACCAAGATGAATAACATGTGTTTTTGTCTTTTAGGGACCATGGTGATTTTTCTTTTTAACCAATGATGGCATTATCCTGTGGATAAGTGTAGAATGAAATCTTAAGAGGAAAAGGCCAAGTGGACCCCCTCCATGGATTAACTACTCTTCTACATTATATGGGCCATAACTACTTCTGCTGCCAGCAGATAAAACTTGAATTTTTGATTGATTGTACACTTTGGGAACTTTTGATGATTCCTTTGTACATTGTATCTTTTATATTACTGACATCTCACGATTGTCATAAATCTCACAATTTTCCATTGTGTTCCATTTGAAAAGAACTGGTAGCATTTGGAATGCTTCCTCATTCCCAGCAGTTACACATCTATCTGAGTCAGAGAGCTGTAGGTTGTCCCTTCCTGATTTCCCCATTAAGGAGAAAGAAACGATAGAGTTCATCAGACATAAAGGAATGATGTTGTGAAACATTTCAAGGATACAGTGCTCACTCACTCGCTTTCTGTACCTTCTCCCCGTATTCTCAACAGCTAACTAGAATACTTAAGAGATAAAAAAATTATCAACGCAAAAAGTAGGCATTTGTGATAGATTAAAGGATTCAAAATATGAGTGAATTATGTCAAGCTATGTTATTTTGATTGCATTAGACATTATAAAATCACAGAAACTACTACAAGACAGACATAGTAAGCATTTGAGAAAAGCAGAACAGAGATGTTAAAAAGGATACTATTTGTGATTAAAGGGGGCAGTTGAGAGCTGCAGTGGTTTTGAGCCATGATGATATTCAAGTGTGTCACTGGAATGTGAAACCATGTTTAAGGATTTTGGGGTTCTACTGTAAATAAAGGGAAATTGGTCATGAACATGGAGATACTTATGCTATCCCTGCAACACACAAAGTTGAGCTGGATAGACAGCAAGAAACTTAGGAAGAATTTGAAGAGGATGACAATAGAGCACAGAGTTATTTAGGTAATTAACAAGTGAGGCAAGAGTTTAACAAAGTCAGATGCCATAGCAATCTTTCAAACAATTATCTTTTGTTTACATATTCCTCAGCATGGAAATAACCTAGGTGCCCTAAATCTGATGAATGGATAAAGAACTTGTGGTATATATAACAATGGAATATTTCTCAGCCATTAAAAAGAATGACTTTATGACATTTGCCAGAAAATGGATGGATATGGAGATTATTATGTTAAGTGAAATAAGCCAATCCCAAAAAATCCAAAGGTTAACCGTTCTCTCTGATATGTGGAGGCTACCCCACAACAAGGAGGGTGGGAGTGGGGAGAATAGGAGTTCAGTGGACTAGACAAAGGGGAATGAAAGGAAAGGAGGGGGGAAGGGAATAGGAAATACAGAATGATTCTGAGATAAATTTCCTATGTAAATGTATCAATACACCCCATTAAATCTCTACATCATGTATAAACACAAGACTGGGATCCTAATTAGAATCATATCTACTTCATGTTTGAATAAATAAATCAAATTATACTCTGCTTATCATATATAAATGAAAATAACACCAATTTTAAAAAAATAATAAAAACTATGATAAAAATAATTTTATTAAAAAATAACTAAACCTTCTACAAAAGTAAAAGTTCACTCCCTTTACATTAACATGTTTTTCTTCTGACAAAGACCTGCCTCTCAAGTGCTCTTGATGTCACTTGTCACTTAACAAAGTTCATATTATTGTGTTGGCTGAAAGTCACATTCAATTTTCACAACCTCTTTATTAATAATCAGTGTGTTCTCAGGAGACAAATCCTCATACCTGCTTTATAAAAAAAAGCTAATGGCTTTTACATCCATTGCAAAAGCAAGTCATTTAGGAGACAAAGTCTATCTGATTGTTTCAACCAATTTAAACTAAATTGAAATGCCTTGATATGCAACCCTGTCTGAATGTGCTATGAAAGATTAAGGTACCTTGGCACAAAGTATGGGGTTAGATTGAAGAAATGCCAACATACCCTTTAAATTTCATTCATTATCTAAATTTCTGACTTGCATGTTAGCTTTTTAAACCTGTTTCATAAGCTACATAGAATCCTCTAATTTTTTATTATTAAAATAATATTTTCAATATTATTTTATTTAATAATATTTAATATTATTAAAATAATATTTTCACTTGGTATTGCCAGTAGATGAAATATAATAATAAAATATAATACCACAATGACATTAATTTATTATATAAAAGGATAACAAAGTTATAAGCTTTTGCAATATATAAGATCCAGAGGTTTGATCACAATATATGTATCTTTTTTTGTAAGATGTCCCTTTAAATGTCAATATTAAAATCCCCTCTATTTTCTATTCAATATTTACTGCATTTTGTTTTTATCCAAGACTCATTAATCATTTTGGAAAGTTCTGCAAAACAAGGGGCAATCCATTATACCTGAGAAGGGGAGGGAAGACTCTAATTGCTTTTTGTTTGTTATAAAGTGCTGAAATAATGACTAGTTAATTTGGTCATATTGTTTGGCATTTGAAATTACCTGGAGTCTTAGAACATAAATGTAGTGAAGAGTGTAGTAAGATTCACAATTACAACACTGACTTATTGAACCATGTCTTAGGAATTATGCCAAGTACTTCATATTCATAAGTCTAATTTAACGTTCTCAGCAATTCTACGCTCCATATAAAAATCATCTCGTTGTACAGAAAACTTAATCTACAAGAGGTGAAGTCACATATCCAAGTTTACACAAGCAGGTAGGGTAATTAGAGTCTAAACTCATCTATTGACCTTATAGTTCTTCTTAACAATTGTTTCTACTTTCTAGTGAAATAATAATAGTAATGTCCCACGGAGGAATATTTTTAAAAAGATACCTGCCAACTCTGTGATAAAGCCACACATTTATGATCCTGTGGTTATCTACTTGCTAATTTTATTACTATGCAATTATTCATCAGTTTGATTGTACAGAGAGATTGTTTGCTCAGATAGTTTGTGGTAATTGCTATTTCTGTTGTTGATATAATGCCAATGTATTTTCCAAAGAATGAATTCATTAATTTTTTCAAAAATATCTTTTCAAAGATAGTTGCACTATTGACCCTTAAAATGAAAGCAAACAAATACCTAACAAGATGTTTTCGCTAAGTATATTGATTCTGTTATAAAATACTATAAAAATTGATTCTGTTATAAAATATAATTTATTTATAACATGATTAAATGTTCATACAGAAAGTACTGATTTTACCGACAAGGAATTAAAAAGTTAGTTGGAGTTAGATGTTTTTTTGATTCCTTTAGATTTTTAAGACAAATATTCAGGTTTCTCTCTATTTTTATTTATTTATTTATTTATTTATTTTTTGTTGTTATTTGATGTATAAAATGATAATTTTGTTTGTGTAGGTATTATATAAATCTTTTTCAATTTAGCATCATTAAATACTTTTACGTACATCAGAGTATTCTCTTTTTTTCATTAAGAAGTTATAATTATAAATATGTAGAAATTCTCAAGCTAATCAATTTCTTATTTCACTTTTTCTTTTGCTTTAGAAAAATCCTAGAAACTAAAGCTTTGGAAGTAACTTCTCTCAATTTCATTGCAAGCTCACACGAGTTTACTAACTATAAACTTTTTCTATTGCACAACTAGCCACAATCATGGCAACTTGAAACAATATATCTTTATAGTTTTTTGGGTAGAAGTCAAACAGGGCTTAAGTGGGCCTCTGCTTAGCAATTCATAAGGCTACAATCCAGGTATCCGGCAAATGGCTTTGTCAGCCTAATTTCTACCAGGACAAATTCCCTTCCAAGCTCACTTACATCATGGGAAGAAGTAATCTTGCAGTTGTGCGACCCAGGGGCCCAGTTTCCTGCAGCTCTTAGAGGCGACTTGGGCTCCTTGCCATGTGTACTTTCCCAGCACAACCACTTACTTCATCAAATCAGTAAGGAGAACCTGCAGAGAAAATCTTATTGAGATGGAGCCTTATGTAGTGTAGCAATGACAGAAGTCATCACTTTTGCCATGTTCAATCAGATAGAGGTATATCACACGTCCTTCCCTGAGATGGTGGGACTGGAAGACAAGGGTTCATGGTTGGCTGCTTTACAATCAGGGTCCATTGCATCCAACACAAAGAAATAAGCCTTGCAGAGGTGTCCTTAAATACTCCTAGAAATTTTAGTGACAACTGAAGTTTATTTAGCATCCAATATGCAAAAACAGTCATTTGTAGGTGATGCTAAATTAGAGGGCAGACTTTATATTTGAAGTACCCTTGACACTTCAGTATTTAACATTTTTTAAAATTTATCTGTTATAAATAGAGCAGTGATGTAGTACATTTGTGTTGCTTTACTTGTAAAATAGTAAATTTTATTAAAATAGTAAATTATAGTAGTACATATGACTAATACAATCATTAATAGTAATTATTCATGAAGGAGCAAATCAGTGACTGCCTGCCTGCCTGATTGAATACATTAATTCAAAAAACAAAATGAAAAATGATGTAAAGACACATGGACACATATACCAACATTCCTTTCTGTCACAACTTAGATAATTTGTAGATTTCCATAATTTACAAAATAAATCTTTAAAAACCTCTAACTTGGTTCTTCTAACACTGTAAAACTTGTTCAGTTTTGATTATTCCCTGAATTTACAGCCTAAAGGGAAAAAAAGCTTAAGAAGAATTTTGTTGAATATATTATATCAAAATGTGATCAGGAGTAAAAAACAAAGGAAAAGCCAAAATACAAGGGTGAATTGTACTTCCTGCAGATCTGTCACAATGAAAAAGGAGAAAAGCCTATGTTCTTTCTTTCATGCTCTCTTGAGGGAAAGATTAGGAGATTAAGATGATTCTAAAAAAAAATAAAAGGCAAACAAACAAGCAGAAAAGCACCAGAGGAATGGGCTGGGGAATAAAAATGATAATATCAAAAAATGTTCCTCCTTGTTCTCAGGGAAGAACACTTATTTCATACTAAAATTCTTAAATTTGTTTAAATGTATATCATTTGGAATATTTTAAGAATAATCTCTTCATCTTGGTATTTAACATAAATAAAGTTGAACATCATTTCAATTCAAACAATTATGGAATTCTCTAAAAATACATATTTTGTCTAGGTAAAAGGTACTTCAAAACTGTTTTAATCTTACTTAAGAATTATGAATTATTAATGCTCTTGCTTTTCCTGGATGTCATTTCTCTTCAGATGTAATGATTCATGTTATATAGATTTAAAAACAGGAGGAAAATTCAACAACTGCAGTTAGACTATTATACTGAGAAAAAGTTAGGTGAAGCCTACATGTGCTATAGCATGGAATCAGACTTACAGGCAGTTCTTGATTTTCACAGCAGTTGCATGAAGCTGCCACAAATACTAGACTAGGGAATTCTGAATCATCACTCCTAGGGGAAATACAGGCTTAATTTCTTGTGAATGTCTGGTTGTGATATTTTTATCAACTTATCAATGTATAAACTTTTTAAAACTTTATTCTAATTTGTTATATATGATAGCAGAATGTGATTCAATTCATATTACACAACTAGAGCAGCATTTTTCATGTCTCTGGTTGTACAAAAATGTAGAGTCACACCATTTGTATCTTCATACATGTTATGTATGTGAGTTTGTGTATGCATGTGTGTTTCTGTTTAAAGACACATGTATTTAAAGATGCATGCTTCTCTGAAAGGCACACTACACAGGAGGAGACTGCACAAAGGTTTGAACTTACAGGAAAGAACAACAGTGGAATATCTTGGGGGATGGATACCCCTCTTTAATAGTGTGGGTAGAAACCTAATGACAAAATAAATGGCGTTTTCTATGACAATCAGTAAGTTTGTGTGCACCTGTACATGTACATATGTGTATACAGGAGAGAGAGGAGAGAATGAAAGGGAGAGAAAAAAAGTTTGTCTATTGTTAACAAACCTTAGGTAAATATTAATGTAGAAAATCAGGCCAATTTTCAAGGCCTAATTTATAAGAATGCATTTAATATATTTTTAAAACTTTGCATGTCAATGATGACAATGTAACTTGTTCACTAACTTGAATGTAATTATATTTGCTGTATTATGGACAGATTAATCATTCATTTGATCAATCATTTTAAAATATTTTATAACTTTTCAAAAGCACATTTTATGAATGGGTGCCTACTACCTGTCAGATACAGTTCTAAGAAATGGAAATCCAGCTGAAATGAAAGGAGACAAAAATTGCTGCCCTCATATAGTTTCCATTCCAGTGGGAAAATATTAAGTGTAATTGAGAGTGAAGTATATGTTATACTGAATAGTGATATGTTATGTTGAGGAGACTAAGACCAAATGTGTGAAAGATAGCATTAGAGATAGGTGAAATTTTAAATAAATTACTGGGAAAAAAATCTCAGTGTGATAAAGGACTTTTGTTACAAGCCAAAGAAAATTGCTGAGTTATAGACATTCCTACTATGTAATACATTTAGCTAAAACCAAACAGACTGTTTGGTTGGAACAGAGTAAGCAAGAAAAAAGGAAAAGTAGGAAATACAGGCATGTTCAGATATTCACCTGAATGTCTGGGTCTCTGTAAGAATTTCTGCTGTTTTGTTTTGCTTTTTGTTTTTCTGAAAAAGAAGAGAAGTCACTCGAGAAAAAGAAAATCAAAGGATAATATGATATGCAAATCTGTTAGAATAATCCTGATGACAGTGACTGACCTATTCCAGGAGCAATAACTCATAACATAGACCCAATGTAATTCTGATTACAGCTGCCATATGTTTTGTGGAACTTAATAAAGGGATATATATATATATATATATATATATATATATATACACACACACACACACACACACACACATTTTGGTTAAAAATGTTAAAAAAACATTAGCAAAGCGTCTCTTGAAGAACAGGATAAATTCTGATTATGCTAAGTATCTAATAATGATGTGGAAGGTATATGACAAATTAAGGCAGGAAGGTGATCCTGGGTAATGAATAACCAGGTCTGACATAGTAAGTGATGAAGGTATTTAGTGAAGCGAATTTGTATGTGTTATTATTATATATTATTTGCTAAAATCTAGACCAAGTACAATATAAATGTTAATGGTGAATAAAATAATGGATGACCTATTAAACCAGTTGGAATGAATTCTTGGGTATACTCTTTCTCCTACCTTCATCTTGATGTGCTTTATTAAATTGGAGCAAAGGGGATGGATTTGTTCATAGGAAACTAGCAATTGCAACTAATCTAGATATACTTATCTAAATACATATTTCACTTTGAATATTGTCAACAAATCATGGATAATTTACTTTATTCTATTGTTTTAATTCTACCTGACACTTTTTCTTCTTCATTTTTTTATAGTCTGTTCTCACTTATATTGTATGTCTTAAAAGATGAAAGAGTTCTTTCCTAGTGAGTTTGGTGATGTGAGGAATTAATGAATCCATCACAAACTAAGTGTTAAAAATATATTATGCATGCTTAATGTTTACTAACTACTGTAGTTTAGTTTATTAATATGAATGATAACCACACACACATGCATACACATATATATGTGTGTGCATGTGTGTGTGTGTGTGTGTGTGTGTGTATATATATATATATATATATATATATATATATATATATATATATATATATATATAATCTTTTTTATTCTTGGAAATCATCATGAATACTTTGGCTTATTGAGTAACACAACATGTTAAAATTTAAGGCTTTATATTACAAAATATCACAATAATATACTCATATGAGGGAATAACTGGATGATAAAAATTAACCATTTTGTAATATCTTGTGTATTATAAAACCAGTAAGAAATCAGTGCACCTGCTACCAGTAATTTGCAATCATCCATTGCTTGAAAGTATGCAGTAAGCTTCATAAGCCAGAAAGCAAAGCTTATTATCAAAAGAGAACACCAAATGGAATGCAAGTTGTCACTTTCTCTGGCAGGCATGTGGCTTACAAGACTTCTGCAACTGGATATAAAAGAAATTAAATTGAGGGAAATTCTCCATTCAGGTTTGTAACATGTTTTTATGATTTCCAATAATAGGGTAAATGTACAAAATTATTAAATTCACCTATCACACAATCAAATCATACTACTCATGCTACTCACTTGAAATTTTTATTATGAAAAGCTCATAAATCTGTTTCAATATAATTCCTTAGACCATAGATGCATTGTTCCAATTAATAGGTTATTTTTGCCAATTACTTGCTTATGTGTTCCACAAGAAAGAAGATTGTTCCACAAGTGTGCACTGCTCACAGACCATTATGACAAGACTGAAAATTTGATAAACATCCAGAAAAACAACATTTTAAAAATGGTATAATTTGTGGAAGAGGCAATATGGGTCACCAGATATTTGCATCTGGCTTAACCTCATTCTACTATCTTTTTTTACTTTTAATGATAGTAGTGATATAGAGAATAATACAAGTTTGTGTGATAATTGAATAAGATAACAATTTAAAGCAAAGTTGTCTCTAAACTATAATTGAAAGTACATAACAAATCATATATATATATATATATATATATATGAAGAAAATAATTAGAGTACTCACTGATATTCTTGTGTATGATCTAAAAATTTTTATATTTCAATAAATTGTTATTAAGATAATTATACATTAATCATTTCATTGTTTGAGTAAGTGATGTTTCAATGAAGAATTTATCTGAACCTGTATGTTAGCACCTGTAGTGTTCTGGAGATCATTTGATTAGTAATAAATGGTGTGTAAATGACTAAATCAAGTGATTAAATCAAATGATTAAGCCACTGATTACATTGTTAGGGATTTACTTCATACACTCTCTTTTTTGTATGTTGTCATATAAGTAGGTGAGAACTATAAATACCAACAGCACATAAAGTCTTTTCAGGGAGAAATTAGATATTGGCATGGTAAAGACATGATGTTCCTGCAACAACTTATACAGTAATAGACATGTACGTGATTCCAACACACTAATAATTTGGATCCCTGAAAAAGTCAAATGCATTTCCATTTATCCCAAGCATAAAAGTAATAGACAAATAAAATTCACATCTGTATATATTACACTTTTCACTAAAGACATCAAAGGTCTTAGAAATCTGAATTTTCCTTATTTTTACCTAAGGCCATGTTTCTGCTCCAGGATCCCATACAGGATGCCATGTTTCCATAACCTCATGAGAGTGACACATTTTCAACAACTGCTTTGTTTTAACCAGAATTTTAAAGAGCACTAGTCAGCACTTTGTTGATTGTCCCTCCAGGGATATTTGCTTGGATGCTTTTCTCATGAGTTTAAACTCAGGCTGTTACATTTGGAGACAAGACCACAGATGTAAAGTGTCATTCTTATTCTATCATATCACAGTTGATGTTGACCATGGTCAATTGAGAGAGATACTGTTTGACAAATTTGCCCACCATAAGTTTATCTTTTTTCTATTTGCATTCTGCCATCTTTGAAACAAAGTCACTTTGTTCAGCTTTAACTTATTTTTTTGAGAGTAGAGAGATCTGTCCCACTTCCTGGAAGATGAGGAATAAACATAGTTGTTTACAATTCTGGTTTTCTTCACAGGTGACATTTTGTTCAATTACTTAACTATATCAATATAATGCCACATATATTTATTTTACATTTTTAAAACACAATCTAGCCCTACTTTTTTTTTCTATTAGGAAGAGCTCTTTCAACTTGCCTCTGTGTTCTTTCAGTGTATTTCCATTATTGTGGGTCTCCTTTATTCGACTGTCAGACTTCCTTGATTTTCAAAGTTAATCTTTTCTAAAATATTCTTCAGTATCCAATCTTGCATATTCTTTACCCCATCACAGAATTACCTGTTTTTTTTTTTTTTTTTTTTTTTTTTTTAAGGGAATCTGGTCTCTTTCACTGAAGAATAAGATTAGAAATAAAAAACTGGGCTCTAAGTTTGCTAGTTTGTAGTAAGAAGGTCACTGCTTTTAGAAATGGTTAGGTGACAAAGCAAAGAAATGTACAAATATATCCTAACTTGTGTGTTTATATCTATGTGTAAATACATATGCCAATTATATGATATATATGCCTACTATTATTGCCAATATCTGACAGGAAAAAGAAAATGAAATAAGCTTAGCCCATGCACATAAGCCTATATATAAATATATATGTATGTATGTAGCAACATTCTACAAGAGAGCTGATAATACTCTTTGAAACTGTCATCAAAGCAAAACAGTTCTGAGAAATGTGTGGCACTTATAGAGACATAGCAACTAAATGTAATATGGTATCCTGTTTGAAATCCTGAGCAGAAAAAGTGACATCATCTGTGTAACCATCTGTGTCTGTATTAAGATACATATGGGTATATACTGTGTAGGAATAAACACAAGTATAAATATGCAGACATAAATAAAATGCACCAATCTATTACATTATACCATGGATAATTCCTGTCCTCCTTCTTTGCTTAAATCACACTCCAACATTGAGGAGTATGGATTTCACCATCTGCCACCCATTTACTTAACTGTTCAGTTTCCTTATAAGCACATAGTAGAATCTACAAATGTGTGTGGCAGTGTCCTAATTGTCAACTCACATTCCTGTTGGAAACAACTTTATAACTCTAGTCCAGTGCTCATTCACAGTTCCTCTTGCCTTTAATCTTTTAGTTTCTACTTATTTTGTCAGCCCTAAAATATTTCGTGTGCTGAAATTATTCAAATCTTTTCTACCTTCCCTTGACGGATCTGCTTACTGTCCCTAAAGTTTTACCTTTTCCAGAATATCACACAATTGGAAGCATACAGTATGCAATCTTCTTGGACTGCTTGTTTCATTGGCAAAATACAATTAAGATTCAATACAGCAAGAGAGAATGAATGATATGCTCCCTTACTGCAAAAAATATTAACTATGAAGCAATGTCTTTGTGAGTTAACTAGTTGCAACCATTCTACATGTATATATTCTTCAAAATATCAGGCCATACATGACAAATATATACAATGTTCCTTATCAACTCAGAATAAATTTTATAAAATAGAAAACAAAACAAAAAGATTGATCCCATTTTTCACAATAAAAGCTCATTCTTTTTATCCTCGAATAAGATCCTATTGTCTGGGTGAACCAGTTTGTTAACTTATTCACCCAGAAAGGTACATTAGTTGTTTTCAAGTTATGGTTATTATAAATTAAACTTCTGTAAACAATTAAACTTCTATAAACTTATATAAACATTTTAGATGTTGATGGACCTTTATTTTATTCATTTATTTATATATGGTTCTGAGAATTGAAACCAGAGCCTCACACATGCCAGGCAAGAACTATACCACTGAGCCACAACCCCAGCCCCCCCAAATTAATTCTTAAATCATTTGAATAAATTAAAAGTACTTTTGCTTGATTGTATGATATGACCATGTTTTGAAACATAAGAAACTGACAATCTGTCTTCTAAGAGTGGCTTTTCCAGTTTGGGTTTCCACTAGCAATGAATGAGCTGTACAGTTGGGCTCCATTCATCCAGGTGTGGTTATCATCTGAGAAAGAGTAGGGGCGGGTTATCCAATGTAACAAGTAGGATAGACATTATAATAGAATATGAAGGTGACTCATTATTTAAATTTTCAGTAAATCCGTAAGATGAGAAAATGTTGAATATCTTTTCTTATATTTTAGTTGCACATATCTGTGTTTCTCTGTGTTTGTGTGTGTGTGTGTGTGTGTGCATTCCAAGATTGGCAATGATGTAGGCCAAAACTTTATCTCACTAGTGTACAAGTCTCTGCCAGATGCTGGAGATGTCTATAAATAAGCAGCAGCATATTTCAGCATGAATACAGAGGCCTTTGTTAACTGCCTGTTTCATTGTGGGCTTAGCACAGTGCCTCAGGCTTCAACGCAAAGCCCTGTGCTGCCATTTGTGCCCTTCTCCCCAGCATGCAGACTCTTGATCCTTTCTGTACTGCTGAAGGTTGAGAGAGGGGTGGAAGAGGCAGGCAGTAACTTAGCTCCCTAGTTTAGGAGTTCATGTGGTTCAATCCACATGTACTGGCCTGGGACCATGGGTTGTGGAACTCTGCCAAGCACTGGGCATTGTCATCAGATCCCTGGTGCGAGGTTTCAAGTCTAAGTCCTGGACTTATTTTCTTCTCCCTTCTTCAAGTGGGAGGCATTTGTCTCCATGCTGTGCTGCTTGGAGTTGGGACAGGGTTGATGCAGGTAAACCTTTTCTTCCTGCTTTCTCCAGTACAACTTTTCTTATTATTTTAGTAAAACCAGGCACTAAGTTCTCTCATCTTGCGGCCTTAGCTCTTATGATTGTAATTTGGTGCACAATTAGCTGTTCAAATTTCTGTGTCTGTGGGCTGAGGTCTTACTCAATAGCCATTTTTTTCCCCTACCATCCTTTCTCAGATTTTCAGATAAAATAAGTCAATTGGTCACGTCTCCTTCATCAAATGAGGTCAAGGAAAAATAAGATTCCTTTGCTAATGTAAAAAACTTTGTCCTAGTGAGGAACTTGACCTGTTGAGGAAGGGATTATAGATATAATCTTATAAACAAAATGAGCCTCAGTCATTAAGCATAATCATTGATTTCTATTCTGATAATAACCTGATATAAGTTTAGAAAATATATAAGAACACTAAAAATAAATAAAAGTGATGAATACTATTATAAATCATAGGTATCTGATAACAAATTTATAGAAGATATACATATACATTTCTTCCTTTACCTAACAAATTAACTTATTTACCAAAAATATCATCATAGTAATTGCATAGTTTAATTTGTCAATCAATTAATCTGTAGATAATATATAAATAATAAATATTTCAGAATACTCAAAGAATCATCTTATTGACTTTTCATTCCTTCAGGAATCTAAAACTATCGTCGTGCTTTATTTATAGCTCTGGTATCATTGAAAGGAGATCTAGATGAACTTACACATTTTATAGTGTGGTTCTGATTCCTCTAAATCAACCAGGGCATGTGATTGAACCTCAGAATTCATCTAGTAGACCATGTATATATTTTAGTTGAGTGGTACAGAATTCATTCTGATAAAAGTCAGCTTTTGACTATTTTTATTTCCTATTCCAAGAAAGCCTTTATCAACACTTCACTAATTTTCAAAATTAGTCTTTGGCAAGTGACTTGTTATTGTCCTCAAATATCCTCATTATATTACAGAGTACTTTCCAAAAAAAAATAGCATTATTTTTAACCTACTATGTACCTCTCCAGTGGGAGAGTGCTTGCTTAACATGCACAATATCTTGGGTTTTATCTCCAGTGACACACACACACACACAAATATACTTTACTGGTACAAAATGATATTTTGGTTCTCTTTCTTGTGCACATGGAGGGTTTTGTACACATGGAAGGGTTTCTCTTCTCACTTTAATGAAGTCAGTTGTGATAATGCAACTTGTTTTAGTTAAAGAAATGTGCCATTTGTTGGTAGAATCACTTGGAAACTGGTAGGTAATACTGTAGATCTTCTCCTCCCAAGCAATAGTCATGATGAAGTGTTTTAGGTGTGGAAATGGTATAGTCAGTAAGCAAAAAATGCCTGGATTGTTGAGTCACCACATGAAGAGGACTGTGCAACAGCTGT